>NC_053024.1:641308344-641597248 GCF_003073215.2 Triticum urartu
ACAATCTCATGGTCTAAGGAAATGATACTTGACATTAGAAAAGCTTTAGCATACGAACTACATGATCTTGTGCTAGGCTTAGGATTGGGTCTTGTCCATCACATCATTCTCCTAATGATGTGATCCCGTTATCAACGACATCCAATGTCCATGGTCAGGAAACCGTAACCATCTATTGATCAACGAGCTAGTCAACTAGAGGCTTACTAGGGACATGGTGTTGTCTATGTATCCACACATGTATCTGAGTTTCCTATCAATACAATTCTAGCATGGATAATAAACGATTATCATGAACAAGGAAATATAATAATAACCAATTTATTATTGCCATTAAGCGTTTTGATCTATCCTTATAGATCTTGATGCTCAATGTTCAAGTAGCTTAATCCAGGCTTTCCATTGAAAAACACTTTCCAAATAACCCTATATGCTTTCCAGAAATTCTATGTCATTTCTGATCAACAATATGTCAACAACATATTTTCATCAGAAATTCTATAGTGCTCCCACTCACTTCTTTGGAAATACAAGTTTCTCATAAACTTTGCATACACCCAAAATCTTTGATCATCTCATCAAAGCATACATTCCAACTCCGAGATGCTTAATCCAGTCCTTAGAAGGATTGCTGGAGCTTTGCATACTTGTTAGCATCTTTCAGGATTGACAAAACCTTCCGGTTGTATCACATACAACCTTTCCTCAATAAAATCGTCGAGGAAACAATATTTTGACATCCTATCTGCAAGATTTCATAAATAATGCAGTAATCGCTAATATAATTCCAACAGACTCTTAGCATCGCTACGAGTGAGAAGTCTCATCGTAGTCAATTTCTTGAACTTGTCGGAAAACATCTTAACGACAAGTCGAGCTTTCTTAATGGTGATACTTACCATCATTGTCCGTCTTCCTTTTAAAATCCATATGTACCTAATAGCCTTACGACCATCAAGTAGTTCTTCCAAAGTCTACACTTTGTTTTCATATATGGATCCTCTCTCGGATTATATGGCCTCGAGCCATTTTGGAATCCAGGCCCACCATCGCTTCTCCATAGCTCGTAGGTTCATTGTTGTCTAGCAACATGACTTCCAAGACAGGATTACGTACCACTCTGAAGTAGTACGCATCCTTGTCATCCCACGAGGTTTGGTAGTGACTTGATCTGAAGTTTCATGATCACTATCATAAGCTTCCACTTCAATTGGTGTAGGTGCCACAGGAACAACTCCCTGTGCCCTGCCACACACTAGTTGAAGAGACGGTTCAATAACCTCATCAAGTCTCCACCATCCTCCCACTCAATTCTTTCGAGAGAAACTTTTCCTCGAGAAAGGACCCGATTCTAGAAACAATCCCTATTGCTTTCGGATCTGAATTAGGAGGTATACCCAACTATTTTGGGTGTCCTATGAAGATGCATTTTATCCGCTTTGGGTTCGAGCTTATCAACCTGAAACTTTTTCACACAAGCGTTGCAGCCCCAAACTTTTAAGAAACGACAACTCAGGTTTCTCCAAACCATAGTTCAAACGGTTTCGTCTCAACGGAATTACGTGGTGCCTTATTAAAGTGAGTGCGGTTGTCTCTAATGCCTAACCCATGAACGATAGTGGTAATTCGATAAGAGACATCATGGTACGCACCATATCCAATAGGGTGCAACTATGATGTTCGGACACACTATCACACTATGGTGTTCGAGGCTGTATTAGTTGTGAAACAATTTCCACGATGTCTTAATTCTGTGCCAAACTCGTAATTCAGATATTCATCTCTATGATCATATCATAGATATTTTATCCTCTTGTCACGACGATCTTTCAACTTCACCCTGAAATTACTTGAACCTTTCAATAATTCAGACTCGTGATTCATCACGTAAATATACTCAACATCTACTCAAATCATCTGTGAAGTAAGAACATAAAGATATCCACTACACGCCTCAGCACTCATTGGACTGCACACATCAAAATGTATTACTTCCAACAAGTTGCTTTCTAGTTCCATTTTACTGAAAACGAGGCTTTCAGTCATCTTGCCCATGTGGTATGATTTGCATGTCTCAAGTGATTCAAAATCAAGTGAGTCCAAACGGTCCATTTGCATGGAGCTTCTTCATGCGTTTTATACCGATATGACTTACGTGGCAGTGCCACAAGTAGGTGGTACTATCATTACTATCTTATATCTTTTGGCATGAACATGTGTATCACTACGATCGAGATTCAATAAACCATTCATTTTAGGTGCAAGACCATTGAAGGTATTATTCAAATAAACAGAGTAACCATTATTCTCCTTAAATGAATAACCGTATTGCGATAGACATAATCCAATCATGCCTACGCTCAACGCAAACACCAATCTCGATGGTAGAGGGAGAGTGCGATGCTTGATCACATCAAGCTTGGAAAAACTTCCAACACATATTGCCAGCTCACCTTTAGCTAGTCTCCGTTCACTCCGCGGCCTTTTATTTCGAGTTTACTAACATTTAGCAACCGAACCGGTATCTAATACCATGGTGCTACTAGGAGTACTAGTAAAGTACACATTAACACAATGTATATCCAATATACTTATATCGACCTTGCCAGCCTTCTCATCTACCAAGTATCTAGGGTAATTCTGCTCCAGTGGCTGTTCCCCTTATTACAGAAGCACTTAGTCTCGGGTTTGGGTTCAACCTTGGGTTTCTTCACTAGAGCAGCAGCTGATTTGCCGTTTCATGAAGTATCCCTTTTTTCCCTTGCCCTTCTTGAAACTAGTGGTTTCACCAACCATCAACAATTGATGCTCCTTCTTGATTTCTACTTTTGTGGTGTCAAACATCGCGAATATCTCAAGGATCATCATATATGTCCCTGATATATTATAGTTCATCACGAAGCTCTAGGAGCTTGGTGGTAATGAGTTCGGAGAAACATCACTATCTCATTTGGAAGATCAACTCCCACTCGATTCAAATGATTGTTGTACTCAGACAATCTGAGCACAAGCTCAACAATTGAGCTTTTCTCCCTTAGTTTGCAGGCTAAGAAAATCGTCGGAGGTCTTATACCTCTTGACGTGGGCACGAGCCTGAAATCCCAATTTCAGCCCTCGAAACATCTCATATGTTTCGCGACGTTTCAAAACGTCTTCGGTGCCTCAACTCTAAACCGTTTAACTGAACTATCATGTAGTTATCAAAATGTGTATGTCAGATGTTCACAACATCCACAAACGACGTTCGAGGTTCAGCACACTGAGCGGTGCATTAAGGACACAAGCCTTCTATGAAGCAATGAGGACAATCCTCAGTTTACGGACCTAGTCCGCATAATTGCTACTATCATCTTTCAACTAAATTTTCTCCAGGAACATATCTAAACAGTAGAACTGAAGCGCGAGCCACGACATAATTTGCGAAGACCTTTTGACTATGTTCTGGATAATTAAGTTCATCCCACTCAGATAGACATCCCTCTAGTCATCTAAGTGATACATGATCCGAATCAACTAGGCCATGTCCGATCATCACGTGAGACGGACTAGTCATCATCGGTGAACATCTCATGTTGATCGCATCTTCTATACGACTCATGTTCGACCTTTCGGTCCTTCGTGTTCCGAGGCCATGTCTGTACATGCTAGGCTCGTCAAGTTAACCTAAGTGTTTCGCATGTATTCCGATGCCATGTCTGTACATGCTAGGCTCGTCAACACCCGTTGTATTCGAACGTAAGAATCTATCACACCCGATCATCACGTGGTGCTTCGAAACGACGAACTTTCGCAACGGTGCACAGTTAGGGAGAACACTTCTCTTGAAATTTTAGTGAGGGATCATCTTATTTAAGCTACCGTCGTTCTAAGAAAATAAGATGTATAAACATGATAAACATCACATGCAATCAAATAGTGACATGATATGGCCAATATCATATTGCTCCTTTTGATCTCCATCTTCGGGGCTCCATGATCATCATCGTCACCGGCATGACACCATGATCTCCATCATCATGATCTCCATCATTGTGTCTCCATGAAGTTGTCTCGCCAACTTATTACTTCTACTACTATGGCTACCGGTTAGCAATAAAGTAAAGTAATTACATGGCGTTGTTCAATGACACGCAGGTCATACAATAAATAAAGACAACTCCTATGGCTCCTGCCGGTTGTCATACTCATCGACATGCAAGTCGTGATTCCTATTACAAGAACATGATCAATCTCATACATCACATATCATTCATCACATTCTTCTTGTCCATATCACATCACATAGCATACCCTGCAAAAGCAAGTTAGACGTCCTCTAATTGTTGTTTGCATGTTTTACGTGGCTGCTATGGGTTTCTAGCAAGAACGTTTCTTACCTATGTAAAAACCACAACGTGATATGCCAATTGCTATTTACCCTTCATAAGGACCCTTTTCATCGAATCCGATCCGACTAAAGTGGGAGAGACAGACACCCGCTAGCCACCTTATGCAACTAGTGCATGTCAGTCGGTGGAACCAGTCTCACATAAGAGTACGTGTAAGGTCGGTCCGGGCCGCTTCATCCCACAATGCCGCCGAATCAAGATTGGACTAGTAACGGTAAGCATATTGAACAAAATCAACGCCCACAACTACTTTGTGTTCTACTCGTGCATAGAAACTACGCATAGACCTAGCTCATGATGCCATGTTGGGGAACGTAGCAGAAATTCAAAATTTTCTACGCATCACCAAGATCAATCTATGGAGAAGTCTACCAACGAGGGAAGGAGAGTGCATCTACATACCCTTGTAGATCGCTACGCGGAAGCGTTCAAGTGAACGGGTTGATGGAGTCGTACTCGTCGTGATCCAAATCATCAATGATCCTAGTGCCAAACGGACGGCACCTCCGTGTTCAACACACGTACAGCCCGGTGACGTCTCCTACGCCTTGATCCAGCAAGGGGAGAAGGAGAGGTTGGGAAGACTCCATCCAGCAGCAGCACGATGGCGTGGTGGTGGTGGAGGAGCGCGGGACTCCAGCAGGGCTTCGCCAAGCACTACGAGAGACGAGGAGGGAGAGGGGTAGGGCTGAGCCAACAGGGAGAGCAAATCACATCTGTTGGCAGCCCCAAGTCCTCAAGTATATATAGGGGAGAGGGAGGGGTGCGCCCCACCTAGGGTTCCACCCTAGGGGCGGCGGCCAGCCCCAATCCCATCTAGGGTGGCGGCCAAGTGGAGGGGGAGAGGGAGGCGCACCAGGCATGGGCCAGGCATGGGCCTTAAGGCCCATCTGCCCTTAGGGTTTGCCCCCTCTTCCCCTTAGGCGCATGGGCCTTGGTAGGGAGGCCTCCCAGCCCACTTAGGGGCTGGTCCCTTCCCACTATTGGCCCATGTAGGCCTCCGGGGCTGGTGGCCCCACCTTGTGGACCCCCGGACCCCTCCGGTGGTCCCGGTACACTACCGGTGATGCCCGGAACACTTCCGGTGGCCAAAACCATACTTCCTATATATTAATCTTTACCTCCGGACCATTCCAGAACTCCTCGTGATGTCTGGGATCTCATCCGGGACTCCGAACAATATTCGGTAACCACGTATATCTATTCCCTATAACCCTAGCGTCATCGAACCTTAAGTGTGTAGACCCTACGGGTTCGGGAGTCATGAGACATGGCCGAGATAACTCTCCAGCCAATAACCAACAGCAGGATCTGGATACCCATGTTGGCTCCCACATGTTCCACGATGATCTCACCGGATGAACCACGATGTCGAGGATTCAATCAATCACGTATACAATTCCCTTTGTCTAGCGGTACGATACTTGCCCGAGATTCGATCGTCGGTATCCCGATACCTTGTTCAATCTCGTTACAGGCAAGTCTCTTTACTCGTTCCGTAACACATCATCCCGTGATCAACTCCTTGATCACATTGTGCACATTATGATGATGTCCTACCGAGTGGGCCCAGAGATACCTCTCCGTTTACACGGAGTGACAAATCCCAGTCTCGATTCGTGCCAACCCAACAGACACTTTCGGAGATACCTGTAGTGTACCTTTATAGCCACCCTGAAGCAGCTGGTCGAGCTCCACAAGGCGGCCGAACAAGCCCTAAAGGGCTTCATAGTTCGGCTGTGGCCTGGAGAGGCCCTGCCTGGGAGCTACTTCGGACTGGTGCGGCGGCTGGTGGAGGCTTGTCCCAGGCTCGAGGTCATCAAGCGCTCCGTCTGCATCGAAGGTGCCCGTAGGGCCCTTGCCCGTGCAAAGGTGCACTGGGGTAAGCTGGACGGTGAGAATCTTGTGAGGGACGGGCCGCCGCCAGGGAAGGAGCATCGCAAGCCCGAGAACTATTACAAGGATGTTCTGGCTGGTGCCTGCCTTATGGCGGATGAATGTACCAAGGATGTAATTTTTGAATGAACTCGCTCGTGTTATCCTGTGCGTTGAAAACTTGTTCATATGCGCTAAGCAATGCTTGTTGAATTTAAAATATTACTTTCTGTGTGACCATTTATCAAAAAATTGAGAGATGGCCAGTCGTCGGCTTCTGCCCCCATGCCACTAGTGCTGGGGTGTTCGGGATAAACCTGAGCGCTCTTTTTCCCATGATTGGGTCCGTCGAGGGAGGCGCTCAGCGCAACAAACAAGGCAATCGGACTATAATGCTTGAACACTCTCACTTAGCCATAGAACTCTATAATTTTAAATTTCGGCGAAGCCCCTAGTATTCGGAAGACCGAGTTCGGGGCGCTATCCATGCCTTGGCCGGACAAAGCCGGTTCCTCGCTCGAAGCGGCATAAGTCTTTAAGGACTCGAAAAACCTCTCGAACAGCGACCGGTCTCTTGCCTCATCATGACAGTCAGTTTTAGCTTTCTCCATTGAGGTGCTCGGCCCAGCTCAACTGGGGCACAATCACAGTGGTTCTCCTAGTGCTACCTTAGCCGATATAGCGGAACGTAAGGCACCAAAACATAGGAGCCGGGCAAACCCAACTATTGACCCAAATCATGATTCGGAGCCGATGCATATAGTGCTATAAGTTCGGGGTGCCGCACTTGTGAAAGTGTACAGACTTCTCACGCCATATTGATGGGTACTGAAGCCCCTGGCGTATTTTGCCGTACCACAGTGTACGGATGCAACATGTTATTAATAAACATATATATATAACAAGAGGATAATGCAAAAAATAGACAAAAACTATGCATTGTTTATAGAAAGGCTGCTATGAAAGCGGAACGATACAAATAGTGCGATAAGCAAAAGAAATTGGACTATTTAACATGTCCTGGCCAGGGGCAGGCCGCGGAATTGTATTAAAAAACAGGTATACTGCTCGCAATAGAGACCACGTGGGAGTTCCATAATGCGGCGTGGCTTGTCTGCTTTCCTGGATCTTGCATCGTTTGTGCGGCAGTTGAATTGCCGAACGGGTCATCCGAAATATGGAGTCCTGAGAGTAAGAGAAAAAAAGAAAAAAAAAAGGAATCCGGCAGCCCCTGGTGCGGTTTAAGCCGTATTTCGGGCGTGCCGTGATAGTGCCCCTTCCCCTCTGCCCATGGTATTTCAAGAGCGTAGTTATGTACGCGAAGCACTGGTTTCGCTATATCGCGAGGGCTAGGGTTGGGGCCGCATTGCTACGCCAGGCGGTTTTGTTGTAGGGTACTCCGGGCGCGCTTGATAGTGTCCGGCTTTTTGAAGGCCGAACTGGAGAACTGCCTAGAGAGGCTGCTTTGTACTTCTACTGCGAGCGCTGCCGTGTGCTCCTCCGTTCGGAGGGAGCGTTCAGTGTTCCCATTGACCGTGATTACTCCTCTAGGGCCTGGCATCTTGAGCTTGAGGTATGCATAGTGCGGTACCGCGTTGAATTTTGCGAATGCGGTTCGCCTGAGCAGTGCGTGATAGCCACTACAGAACGGGACTATGTCGAAGATTAACTCCTCGCTTCGGAAGTTATCCGGAGATCCGAAGACCACTTCCAGTGTGACTGAGCCTGTACAGTTGGCTTCTACACCTGGTATGACGCCTTTAAAGGTCGTTTTGGTGGGCTTGATCCTCGAGGGATCTATGCCCATTTTTCGCACTGTATCCTGGTAAAGCAGGTTCAGGCTGCTGTCGCCGTCCATGAGGACTCTTGTGAGATGAAATCCGTCAATGATTGGGTCTAGAACCAATGCGGCGAAGCCGCCGTGACGGATGCTAGTGGGGTGGTCCCTCCGATCAAAGGTGATCGGGCAGGAGGACCATGGGTTGAACTTTGGGGCGACTGGTTCTATCGCATATACGTCCCGTAACGCACGCTTCCGCTCCCTCTTGGGGATGTGGGTTGCGTATATCATGTTCACCGTCCGCACTTGCGGGGGAAATCCCTTCTGTCCACTGTTGTTCGGCGGCCTGGGCTCCTCCTCGTCGTCGCTATGCAGCTCCTTGTCTTTGTTTTCGGCTCTTAACTTGCCTGCCTTCTTGAACACCCAACAATCCCTGTTGGTGTGATTGGCTGGCTTTTCGGGGATGCCATGTATTTGGCACAAGCGGTCGAGTATTCGGTCCAAACTGGACGGGCCCTGAGTATTTCTTTTGAATGGCCTTTTCCGTTGACCGGATTTGTAGCCTCGGAATCCGGCATTAACTGCCGTATCCTCGTTGCTGTCACTGTTAACGCGGCGCTTTTGTTTGTTCCGACGCGACCTGTCGCTTTTGTCCTTGGTGTTTGAATTACCAGGGTTCTTGGTCAAATTGCTGCTGCGAGCTAGCCAGCTGTCTTCTCCCGCGCAAAAGCGGGTCATGAGTGTTGCGAGGGCTGCCATAGATTTCGGCTTTTCCTGTCCCAGGTGCCGGGCAAGCCACTCGTCACGGATATTATGCTTGAAGGCCGCTAAGGCCTCTGCGTCTGGACAGTCGACTATCTGGTTTTTCTTTGTTAGGAACCGTGTCCCGAATTGCCTGGCCGATTCCTCTGGCTGCTGAATTATGTGGCTTAGGTCATCGGCGTCTGGTGGTCGCACATAAGTGCCCTGGAAGTTATCAAGGAATGCGGCTTCCAGGTCCTCCCAAGAATCGATTGAGTCTGCTGGCAAGCTATTAAGCCAATGCCGGGCCGGTCCCTTAAGTTTGAGTGGGAGGTATTTGATGGCGTGTAGATCATCACCGCGGGCCATGTGGATATGAAGGAGATAATCCTCGATCCATACCGCAGGATCTGTTGTGCCATCGTATGATTCAATGTTTACGGGTTTGAAGCCCTCAGGGATTTTATGATCCATTACTTCATCTGTGAAGCATAGTGGGTGTGCGGCGCCTCTGTATTGGGCTATTGTTGGGGAACGTAGCAGAAATTCAAAATTTTCTACGCATCACCAAGATCAATCTATGGAGAAGTCTACCAACGAGGGAAGGAGAGTGCATCTACATACCCTTGTAGATCGCTAAGCGGAAGCGTTCAAGTGAACGGGTTGATGGAGTCGTACTCGTCGTGATCCAAAGCACCGATGATCCTAGTGCCGAACGGGCGGCACCTCCGTGTTCAACACACGTACAGCCCGGTGACGTCTCCTACGCCTTGATCCAGCAAGGGGAGAAGGATAGGTTGGGAAGACTCCATCCAGCAGCAGCACGACGGCGTGGTGGTGGTGGAGGAGCGCGGGACTCCAGCAGGGCTTTGCCAAGCACTACAAGAGACTAGGAGGGAGAGGGGTAGGGCTGAGCCAACAGGGAGAGCAAATCACATCTGTTGGCAGCCACAAGTCCTCAAATATATATAGCGGAGAGGGAGGGGTGCACCCCACCTAGGGTTCCACCCTAGGGGCGGCGGCCAGCCCCAATCCCATCTAGGGTGGCGGCCAAGTGGAGGGGGAGAGGGAGGCGCACCAGGCATGGGCCTTAAGGCCCATCTGCCCTTAGGATTTGCCCCCTCTCCCCCTTAGGCGCATGGGCCTTGGTGGGGAGGCGCCCCAGCCCACTTAGGGGCTGGTCCCTTCCCACTATTGGCCCATGTAGGCCTCCGGGGCTGGTGGCCCCACCTGGTGGACCCCCGGACCCCTCCGGTGGTCCCGGTACACTGCCGGTGATGCCCGGAACACTTCCGGTGGCCAAAACCATACTTCCTATATATTAATCTTTACCTCCGGACCATTCCGGAACTCCTCGTGACGTTCGGGATCTCATCCGGGACTCCGAACAACATTCGGTAACCACGTATATCTATTCCCTATAACCCTAGCGTCATCGAACCTTAAGTGTGTAGACCCTACGGGTTCGGGAGTCATGCAGACATGGCCGAGATAACTCTCCGGCCAATAACCAACAGCGGGATCTGGATACCCATGTTGGCTCCCACATGTTCCACGATGATCTCATCGGATGAACCACGATGTCGAGGATTCAATCAATCCTGTATACAATTCCCTTTGTCTAGCGGTACGATACTTGCCCGAGATTCGATCGTCGGTATCCCGATACCTTGTTCAATCTCATTACAGGCAAGTCTCTTTACTTGTTCCGTAACACATCATCCCGTGATCAACTCCTTGATCACATTGTGCACATTATGATGATGTCCTACCGAGTGGGCCCAGAGATACCTCTCCGTTTACACGGAGTGACAAATCCCAGTCTCGATTCGTGCCAACCCAACAGACACTTTCGGAGATACCTGTAGTGTACCTTTATAGCCACCCAGTTACGTTGTGACGTTTGGCACACCCAAAGCACTCCTACGGTATCCGGGAGTTGCACAATCTCATGGTCTAAGGAAATGATACTTGACATTAGAAAAGCTTTAGCATACGAACTACATGATCTTGTGCTAGGCTTAGGATTGGGTCTTGTCCATCACATCATTCTCCTAATGATGTGATCCCGTTATCAACGATATCCAATGTCCATGGTCAGGAAACCATAACCATCTATTGATCAACGAGCTAGTCAACTAGAGGCTTACTAGGGACATGGTGTTGTCTATGTATCCACACATGTATCTGAGTTTCCTATCAATACAATTCTAGCATGGATAATAAACGATTATCATGAACAAGGAAATATAATAATAACCAATTTATTATTGCCTCTAGGGCTTATTTCCAACAGCTATATCACGACGCAGCTCGAAGGAGCTTTGTCTGTTGAGTTTGGCCCGGCCGGATTTATTGCATCCGGAGTGACGATCACCGTCACGTGCCGTGGGGCGCCTGCGCGATCCGTAGATCGATCTTGTTTGCCTTGCCTTGTCCTCCAGTATGTCGCGTAGGTCGGGCGCATTTTCCCGTGCCTTAGTATGCTTGACGCGGCGCCGGGGCATGGCTTGAGTGGAGTGCCAAGAGGCCTCTCTATCGCGGCCACGAGGTGGCCGGTCGGCCATGTCATGCGCTGGTGATGTAGGTGCTTCCTCCTCTAGTCGGGGTAGCAGCCTGCGCTTTGGGTAACTCTTGGAGGGGCGTTCGAGTTCATACTCTTCGGCCGCAAGGACTTCAGTCCATCTGTCAGCTAGCAAATCCTGATCAGCTCTAAGCTGTTGCTGCTTTTTCTTGAGGCTGCTTGCCGTGGCCATAAGCCTGCGTTTAAAACGCTCTTGTTCGGCGAGATCCTCTGGCACGACGAACGCGTCGTCGTCGAGGCTTGCCTCGTCTTCGGAGGGAGGCGTATAATTATCGTCCTCAACCTCTTGGTCTGCCGCCCTCTCGTGAGGGCTGGCTTCTCTGTCCTCCTGTGCTGAATCTTGCTGGAGGGGGTGTTCTTCGGCGCTATCCGGAGTAGTATTATCTCCCGTGCCGGAATCACCGTTTTTTCTTTGGCGGGATTTAGAGCGGCGCCGCTGACGCCGGCGCTTGGGCTGTTTCTTAGAGTTATCATCCCCCGTTGTTCCATCGCCATCTCCATCCTTTGGAGTGTCCACCATATATATGTCATATGACGAGGTGGCCTTCCAGCGCCCTACAGGTGCTGGTTCTTGTTCGTCTCCTGCATCGTCGTCCATGCCGTCGATGTCTTCAGAGTCGAAGTCAAGCATGTCGGTTAAGTCGTCGACAGTGGCTACGAAGTGGGTGGTGGGTGGGTTTTGAATTTCTTCATCGTCCGTATCCCAACCTTGTTGACCGTAGTCCGGCCAGGGCTCTCCTGATAAAGAGAGAGACTTTAGAGAATTCAGGATGTCGCCGAAGGGCGAGTGCTGAAAGATGTCCGCGACGGTGAACTCCATTATCGGCGCCCAATCGGATTCGATCAGCAGGGGCGTGGGGGGCTCGGAGTTCGGAGAGGAATCTAGCTCCTCGGAGTCACGGGCCATGGGAGTGCGGGGCTGGAGTTCGGCTCGATCGCCTCTGAGATTGCAGCCCCTGAGGCAGCGTCCAACCGCTAATCCTCGATCGGCGCAGTAGGCTCCGAATCAATGGTCGGAACCGATGCGTGTGCGGCCTCCAAGGCGCCGTTTAGCGGCAGAGCTATATCATGCCCATCAAGACAGTGCGGCGCGCTTGGCTGTGGCTCGAATCCGTCGAAGATCAAGTCCCCGCGGATGTCAGCCGTGTAGTTTAGGCTTCCAAACCTGACCTGATGGCCAGGGGCGTAGCTTTCGATCTGCTCAAGGTGGCCAAGCGAATTGGCCCGCAGTGCGAAGCCGCCGAAGACGAAGATCTGTCCAGGGAGAAAAGTCTGACCCTGGACTGCATTGTTGTTGATGATCGAAGGAGCCATCGGGCCTAAAAGCGACGACACAGAGGAACTCTCAATGAAAGCGCCAATGTCGGTGTCAAAACTGGCGGATCTCGGGTAGGGGGTCCCGAACTGTGCGTCTAGGCCGGATGGTAACAGGAGGCAAGGAACACGATGTTTTACCCAGGTTCGGGCCCTCTCGATGGAGGTAAAACCCTACGTCCTACTTGATTAGTATTGATGATATGGGTAGTACAAGAGTAGATCTACCACGAGATCAAGGAGACTAAACCCTAGAAGCTAGCCTATGGTATGATTGTTGTATATGAAGTTGTCCTACGGACTAAAACCCTCCGGTTTATATAGACACCGGAGAGGGTTAGGGTTACACAAAGTCGGTTACAATGGTAGGAGATCTTGAATATCCGCATCGCCAAGCTTGCCTTCCACGCCAAGGAAAGTCCCATCCGGACACGGGACGAAGTCTTCAATCTTGTATCTTCATAGTCCTGGAGTCCGGCTGAAGGTATGGTCCAGCTACCCGAACACCCCCTAATCCAGGACTCCCTCAGCTCCCCAGGTGGGCCAACTTCTAAGCCGACCGGTCCCTCGCGCCGGGCACTGCCTCACGATGACCGCCAGGTGGACCAACCTGATGTGGGCGCGTCGGCCAATGCCGATGTGACAAGGCGGGATGTCGGATCCCCTGGCACTGACGACGGGATCGACATGGGATCTCGTGCAACTGATGGCAAGATCGACGTGGGATCCCGCGCGGCTGTGATTCCCTCGGCTAGATCTTCTGCGGCGCAGCCTCATGCAGCTCCTGATATGTCGTCTCGCAGGACAAGATCACAGCACGGTATTGTAAAACCACAAATTCGTACAGATGGTACGGTCCGGTATGACAAGCTCAAACCTCGGTTTGGAGGCTTAACAACTACTGGTGAGCCAAGTAGTTTGCATGAAGCTCTAAGTGACACAAAATGGAAAATGGCTATGAATGATGAGTATGGTGCTCTTATTGAAAATAAGACATGGCATCTAGTTCCACCAACACGAAACAAGAATATCATTGATTGTAAATGGGTTTATAGAATTAAAAGGAAAGCAGATGGTCAAGTTGATAGGTATAAGGCAAGATTAGTAGCCAAAGGTTTTAAACAGAGATGTGGTATAGATTATAAAGATACCTTTAGTCCTGTTGTAAAGGCAGCTACTATCAGACTTGTTCTCTCTGTTGCAGTATCAAGAAATTGGAGCCTAAGGCAATTGGATGTTCAGAATGTGTTTCTTCATGGCGTTCTAGAGGAAGAAGTCTATATGAGACAACCACCTGGTTATGAGGTAAAAGGAAAGGAGAATTATCTATGCAAACTTGATAAAGCTCTGTATGGACTAAAACAAGCACCTAGGGCTTGGTACTCCAAGTTAAGTGAAAAACTTCAAATACTTGGTTTCAAATCATCCAAGGGAGATACTTCTTTGTTCTTCTACAGAAAGGGAAATATCACTATTTTTATGTTGGTTTATGTTGATGATATTATTGTTGCTAGCTCATCACAAGATGCAACTGTAGCATTGCTAGAAGATCTTAAGAAGGATTTTGCCTTGAAAGATTTGGGTGGTCTTCATTATTTCTTGGGTATTGAGGTGAGAAAGGTAAAAGATGGAATACTCCTTACTCAAGAAAAATATGTCCTGGATATGCTTAAGCGTGTAGGAATGGTAAATTGTAAGGCTTCAAACATGCCCCTCTCCACGTCAGAAAAGTTGTCAAGAGAAGAAGGGGAGCCTCTAGGGGCCGATGAATCAACAAAATACAGGAGCATGGTAGGTGCCTTGCAGTACTTGACACTGACAAGACCTGACATTTGTTTCCCTGTTAATAAAGTATGCCAGTACCTGCATTCTCCTACTTCTCAACATATGACAGCTGTTAAGAGAATTTTGAGATATCTCAAGGGTACTATGAGTACGGGTCTGAAATTTACCAAGTCAACTTTCAATGTTGTTAGTGCTTTCTCTGATGCTGACTGGGCAGGATGTCCAGATGACAGAAGGTCGACAGGAGGGTTTTGTGTGTTCTTTGGTCCAAATTTGATTTCTTGGAGTGCACGTAAGCAAGCTACTGTTTCTCGGTCTAGTACAGAGGCAGAGTACAAATCTTTAGCCAATGCCACTGCTGAGATTATTTGGGTTCAAACTTTGCTACGTGAACTTGGAGTTATGCACTCACCAGTTGCACGTCTCTGGTGTGATAATATTGATGCCACATATCTGTCAGCAAATCCAGTGTTTCATGCAAGGACAAAACACATAGAAGTGGACTATCATTTTGTTCGAGAGAGAGTAGCTAACAAACTACTAGATATCCGTTTTATTCCCACAGATGATCAAGTTGCAGATGGTTTTACCAAAGCTTTGTCATGGAAGAAGTTAGAAGACTTCAAGGGCAATCTCAACTTGGTAAAGCTGTGATTGAGGGGGCGTGTTAGAAAGAGTCATGTACAAGGTATACGGTATTGTAAACCGTATACCGTAGAGAGGTAGATAGATTGCGTGCGTTGTAATCTAGGTGGTTAGGTTGTTAGGGTTTATCCTTATCTCTTGTATAGTTTTCTTGAGGATCAATCCACAACCTAACTGCCGCATGATGTAATCTGCATTGCCTATATAACACGTACGCGTCCCTGCTCAAAGGCATACGCTTCCACGCAATCTTTCAGGCAGAAACCAAATTCGATCTTTGGAGGAGTACAACACAGAGAAACAGAGCAGAGGTAGTAATTCACACTTGCAGTTACAGTTTGAGATTTTCGGAGTACTGTTTCATAGCTCTCCCGTAGGCTGGCCTTTGGGGAGAGGGTTCCGCACCAGCTTTCTTTCTGGCAAATGTACGTGTACGTACCAAGTCAAGAAACAAATCAACAAGGCAGACACCCACGATCTGCGTAGCATAATAGCTCTACTAACTAATTAAGCAGCGCACTTATGCTGCTGTCACTCCATGCAAGCTCTCTCTGCAACGGCGGCGGCTACACCTGCGCGGCGACCTTGTCGACAACGGCCGGCTCGTCGACGACGGCGGTGTCGTCGTCGACCTTGATCTTTGCCTCGCCCATCTCCACTGCAGCTGCCGCCTTCTTGGCGTCCTCCACCTCGTCGGCCTCGTCGGCGTCCTCCCCCTTGCCGGCGCCGGCGGCGGGGCCCTTGTTCTTCCGGTAGATGGCGTAGAGGATGAGCTGCATCAGGCCCAGGAAGCTCCCGCACCCGTTGGGGATCTGCATGCATGCGCGCGCGTAAAAACATTACTTGTCAGCTTGTTTTAACTTTTGAATGAACTAGGAGTACATGTTGTACTCCAGCAATGCGCCGCATGTCTCGCTGGGCGTTGCATGTGGTGGGCACTATCCCAATCCATCCGCTCAAAGGACTAGGAGCATTCAATGGCTACAGCTAGCACTGCAGCGCACACCGGCCGTGCGCGATACGGGTGGATCATGGATCAGATCGATCATCAGAGCCGAACGACATGTCGATGGGATCTTGGGTTGCCAGGGAAGGAGAAGAGAAGGACGTACGTAGATGAAGGGGTCGAGGCCGAGCAGGCCGTAGATGAACCAGGAGGTGCCGCAGAGGAACACGGACAGGGACAGCAGGAACGGCATGTACTCCACGCTCTTGGTCTTGATCACCAACCTCTGCGCACACACGCACACACGCATGGGTCATGACCGAGTACATGGATGAAAACTAGAGGTAAATCAATTACAATTAGTCTGTGTGTCTGCGTGCGTGGGTGCGTACCATGATGGAGAGCGGCGAGGCGTACATGCAGATGGAGAAGACGGTGGCGGCGAGGCCGCAGAAGACTGTGCGGGCCTTGCCGTGCAGCGCCAGCAGCGACACCAGCACCACCGTGGCGAAGATGGCGGTGACCACGCTGAGCAGGCCCAGCATCCGGACCTTGGCCCTGCGCTCCGCGAAGATGAGGAAGATGACCACGTAGATGGCCTCGATCACCGACCCCGCGCCGTTGATCGTCGTCACCAGGATGTTGTTCGGGGACACGAACGGCAGCCCGTACCTTCATCCACCCAACCATCAGTTAAACCATCAGTTGATTTTCCCCTCGGTTAATTTGCTTATTGATTGGTTAGTCCTGACAGGATGAACTAATAACTTGTCCAAAAAAAATGTTTTCCATCTAGGTGGAAATTAGAAGCACATGAACGTGAGGACACGTCACTGCCTGGCTGGCAACGCCGACAGGCCAGGGTGGCCGTGCACGAACCGTGCAGCACAAATTTATCGTTCCCGGGGCCGTAGTACTGCCGCGGCGCTGGCAGGTGGGTCCAGGACCAGCTTTCCATCTACCGGAGAAACCGGGCACAGGCTAGTCTACGCTAGGAGCCAACTCACGCCTGATCCCATCAGCTGCAGTGTTTCTTCTGCACGGAAAACTACCCACACGCCAAGTTAAAAATTTCACTGTTCGCTCACATGTTCCAATGTATCCCAAGAGCACAGCAGATCCAACAGATCCTTGCAACTTGCAAGCATGGGGATTTTCACTGTAAAACTGAGCTGCTTTGTGAACTGTAATAATAGTACATGGAGATGGCATGTAAGGAGGATCAGTCGTGCATGCCAAGGCCGTGTGTTGCTGCTATACTTTTTAGAGAAAGTCCGGCGTGTCTATCTATCCTGCTACTAGTGGTAGTACAAGAGTGCAAGAGACTGTGTCTGAAGCATGCGGGAGTTGGGGAGCGGTTGGTTACCATGCGGATAGGAGGCAGTTGAGCAGCGTCATGTTGTATGGCACGCCGGAGAAGTCCTCCGTCGACTTCCTCTTGATGATCCTCCAGAAGGTGATGCTGCGGCAACACAGCACGCGGGATTTCTCACCGGTCAGAGCAAAACAAAAGAATAATCAAGCACGGCGAGAAGGCAGGAAAATGTAGCTCAGAGCTTCAGAAAAGATAATGGTAACAGCAATGGAGTGCGGCATGGGATCTAGCCAGTCTGTCTCTAGATGGTGCTCCAACTTTGTGCGAGCACCAACGAAACTGCAAGGTTTGTATACTGACTGATGGTTTACCATCAGAACTATAATTTGAGAAAGAAATGGTGCGTGGAGAGGAAGGCTCCAAGAACAGAGCGCTATCAGTCACAGGTTCTTGGGTCTTCCATCGTTGTGCTCGCATCACAAGAGCTCGGCCAAAGAAAACAGATGAAATCAAGGAGGCGATGCGCCAGGGGAGCACTTACACCGGCGACAGGAAGAGGAACAGAGCGATAACATTGCCTGGCGGATGAAAAAACAGCCGTCAGACTCAGACCAATCCACACAAAAGAAGACGAAGAAAAGAACGCCAAACAGAGGGAAGAAGAAGATCGGCCATGGCGCTCGCTCACCTGAGACCCCGAAGAAGAACCTCGCGATATGCTCCATCTCGGCGCGTCTGCCCCAAGAACACGGTGGGGGGAGAGGGGGAGGTGAGGTCTATCTATCCTTCTCGGCCGAGCGAGAGGAGAGGGGAGGAGTGTAGAGGACAGAGGACAGAGGAGCACTCGGGCACTCAGCTGCACCGAGTAGCTCTCAGCTCCCAACGGCTCGGTAATCAGCACCGCGCTAGGCAACACGGGAGCTGCGTTACGAATGCGGCGTGTCTTTCTCGGCGTCTGCGGTGATGTACTGATGTGTGTGTGGCTGGACCGAGGAGGTGCGGGAGACGATATATAGGGAGCAGGAGAGAGGTGAGCAGGATGCAGAGAGAGGGCCTGCTTATTCATTTCGAGCTTATCTACTCCTGTGTGACGAAAGAATGTTCGGTGGGAAAACACAAATACGCTCCGGCAGTGATAATTCAGCAACACTGCCACGCACTCTGTCAAAAATGTTCCTATATTACACAGGGAGTGCATAGTACGAGTACATCATTAATCCATCGGTACAAGGCACTGTCATTTCCTTAAAAAAAGTAACTGTTCAATAATAAGTGTCGTGATTTTAATTCGGGGAGTAGTGTGTAGTAGGACCACGAAATAAAATCGCATGTAAATAGCCCGATGGCTATCATATGGTTGCTGCCGCGGATTTCTCCATAAATCTCTTCAAACGGCTCCAAAATCAGCAACAACCTCTAGAACTCATCTGTCCCAGCGAAAAATTACCGCGATTGCCCACTATGGTGGCCATTATAGCTGCTGGGAAATCGTTTCTCCCACGATTTTAATCTTTGTGTAGGGCACTATACTTTACGATACCGAGTCGAAAGTAAACTTTTCCAGCATCAATTTTTTATTAATCTTGAGCAGTTGCATTTCTCATGCATTTTTAGGAATAGGTCATACTGTCGATTTCTGTGTGTGTGATGCGCTATACCGAGGCATCTCGATGGTCTTCATCGGCGGCAGCACGTGGACTACATTTTGGTCGGACAATTGTCTTGGATGTGGAGTTATCCGCAACTGCCTCCTCGCGTTGTTCTCTCATGCTTGAGACCCTCGGCAACCATGTATGCCATGATTCTCTGTGGCCTTCGGCACCCCTCCCCCCTCCACCCCTCACACACATCGGGGAGAATTAGCTACCCACACTATCCAACAAGCTCGTCGAGGTGCGCTGACGAACTTCACGGATACCGGACCGACGGCCTGCACGAGCATCAAAGGCAGGCTTGATACGTCTCCAACGTATCTATAATTTTTGATTGCTCCATACTATATTATCTACTGTTTTGAATGTTTATGGGCTTTATTATACACTTTTATATCATTTTTGGGACTAACCTATTAACCCAGAGCCCAGTGCCAGTTTCTATTTTTACCCTGTTTTAGGGTTTCGAAGAAAAGGAAAATCAAACGGAGTCCAATTGACTTGAAACTTCACGGAACTCATTTTTGGAAGGAAAGATGCCCAGAAGACTTGGAGTGCATGTCGGGGGATCTGCGAGGAGGTCACGAGGCAGGAGGGCGCGCCCACCCCCCCTAGGCGCGCCATCCACCCTCGTGAGCCCCTCGTGGGCCCCCTGACGTACTTCTTCCGCCTATATATCTCCATATACCCTAAAACATCCGTGAGCACAATAGATCGGGAGTTCCGCCGCCAGAAGCCTCCGTAGCCACCGAAAATCAATCTAGACCCGTTCCGGCACCCTGCCGGAGGGGGCAATCCTTCCCCGGTGGCCATCTTCATCATCCCGGTACTCTCCATGACGAGGAGGGAGTAGTTATCCCTCGGGGCTGAGGGTATGTACCAGTAGCTATGTGTTTGATCTCCCTCTCTCTCGTGTTCTTGATTTGGCACGATCTTGATGTATCGCGAGATTTGCTATTATAGTTGGATCCTATGATGTTTTCTCCCTCTGCCCCCCTCTACTCTCTTGTAATGAATTGAGTTTCCCCTTTGAAGTTATCTTATCGGATTGAGTCTTTAAAGATTTGAGAACACTTGATGTATGTCTTGCCGTGGATATCTGTGATGACAATGATGTTGGGAACGCAGTAATTTCAAAAATTTCCTACGCACACGCAAGATCATGGTGATGCATAGCAACGAGAGGGGAGAGTGTGATCTACGTACCCTTGTAGATCGACAACGGAAGCGTTTGATTGATGTAGTCGTACGTCTCCACGGCCCGACCGATCAAGCACCGAAACTACGGCACCTCCGAGTTCTAGCACACGTTCAGCTCGATGACGATCCCCGGACTCCGATCCAGCAAAGTGTCGGGGAAGAGTTCCGTCAGCACGACGGCGTGGTGACGATCTTGATGTTCTACCGTCGCAGGGCTTCGCCTAAGCACCGCTACAATATTATCAAGGATTATGGTGGAAGGGGGCACCACACACGGCTAAGAAAACGATCACGTGGATCAACTTGTGTGTCTATGGGGTGCCCCCTGCCCCCGTATATAAAGGAGTGGAGGAGGGGAGGGCCGGCCCTCTCTATGGCACGCCCTAGGGGAGTCCTACTCCCACCGGGAGTAGGATTCCCCCTTTCCTAGTCCAACTAGGAGTCCTTCCATGTAGTAGGAGTAGGAGACAAGGAAGGGGAAGAGGGAAGAGAAGGAAGGAGGGGGCGCAGCCCCTTCCCCTAGTCCAATTCGGACTAGGCCTTGGTGGGGCGCGCAGTCTGCCTCTCCCTCTCTCCTAAAGCCCAATAAGGCCCATATACTTCTTCTCCCGTATTCCCGTAACTCCCCGGTACTCCGAAAAATACCCGAACCACTCGGAACCTTTCCGATGTCCGAATATAGTCGTCCAATATATCGATCTTTACATCTCGACCATTTCGAGACTCCTCGTCATGTCCCCGATCTCATCCGGGACTCCCAACTCCTTCGGTACATCAAAACTCGTAAACTCATAATATAACTGTCATCGAAACCTTAAGCGTGCGGACCCTACGAGTTCGAGAACAATGTAGACATGACCGAGACACGTCTCCGGTCAATAACCAATAGCGGAACCTGGATGCTCATATTGGCTCCTACAAATTCTACGAAGATCTTTATCGGTCAGACCGCATAACAACATACGTTGTTCCCTTTGTCATCGATATGTTACTTGCCCGAGATTCGATCGTCGGTATCTCAATACCTAGTTCAATCTCGTTACCAGCAAGTCTCTTTACTCGTTCCGTAATACATCATCTTGCAACTAACTCATTAGTTGCAATGCTTGCAAGGTTTATGTGATGTGCATTACCGAGAGGGCCCAGAGATACCTCTCCGACAATCGGAGTGACAAATCCTAATCTCGAAATACGCCAACCCAACATGTACCTTTGGAGACACCTGTAGAGCTCCTTTATAATCACCCAGTTACGTTGTGACGTTTGGTAGCACACAAAGTGTTCCTCCGGTAAACGGGAGTTGCATAATCTCATAGTCATAGGAACATGTATAGGTCATGAAGAAAGCAATAGCAACATACTAAACGATCGAGTGCTAAGCTAACGGAATGGGTCAAGTCAATCACATCATTCTCCTAATTATGTGATCTCGTTAATCAAATAACAACTCTTTGTCTATGGTTAGGAAACATAACCATCTTTGATTAACGAGCTAGTCAAGTAGAGGCATACTAGTGACACTCTGTTTGTCTATGTATTCACACATGTATTATGTTTCCGGTTAATACAATTCTAGCATGAATAATAAACATTTATCATGAAATAAGGAAATAAATAATAACTTTATTATTGCCTCTAGGGCATATTTCCTTCAAATGAGATATCACGTGATTCACTTGATGTATGTTTTGATGATCAACTTGTGGGTTCCGCTCATGAACCTGTGCATAGGGGTTGGCACACGTTTTCGTCGTGATTCTCCGGTAGGAACTTTGGGGGACTCTTTGAGGTCCTTTGTGTTGGTTGAATAGATGAATCTGAGATTGTGTGATGCATATCGTATAATCAACCCACGAATACTTGAGGTGACATTGGAGTATCTAGGTGACATTAGGGTTTTGGTTGACGTGTGTCTTAAGGTGTTATTCTAGTATGAACTCTAGGGTTGTTTGTGACACTTATAGGAATAGCCCAACGGATTGATTGGAAAGAATAACTTTGAGGTGGTTTCGTACCCTACCATAATCTCTTTGTTCGTTCTCCGCTATTAGTGACTTTGGAGTGACTCTTTGTTGCATGTTGAGGGATAGTTATGTGATCCAATTATGATATTATTGTTGAGAGGACTTACACTGGTGAAATTATGAACCCTAGGCCTTATTTCCAAGCATTGCAATACCGTTTACATTAGTTACCTTGCTGTTTTTATATTTTTTAGATTACAAAAACTATTATCTACTATCTATATTGCACTTGTATTACCATCTCTTCGCCAAACTAGTGCACCTATACAATTTACCATTGTATTGGGTGTGTTGGGGACACAAGAAACTCTTTGTTATTTGGTTGCGGGGTTGCTTGAGAGAGACCATCTTCATCCTACGCCTTCCACGGATTGATAAACCTTAGGTCATCCACTTGAGGGAAATTTGCTACTGTCCTACAAACCTCTGCACTTGGAGGCCCAACAACGTCTACAAGAAGAAGGTTGTGTAGTAGACATCAAGGCTCGACACCTCCTCCCGATATTGAAAGAAAAGTGAAGAGAAGGCTGTGAGCGCTATCAGTTACTCAGTTACTGCTTCGATGCCTCGTTCGTGGACTTTGTTTGTAGACCCCACCCCCGCGCCCCCACCCCGACAGAGTCAAATCTGGCAGATATCGGGTAGGGGGGTCCTGTGTCCTGCTTGTGTTGTTGTATTTATTTGAGGTGCAGTACAAAGTATAGATGATCTACCACGAGATCGTTCTTTGTCGTTCACGAGCTTTGCCCCCCAATTTATATCGGCTCCAGGGGGTCTAGGGTTACAACCTAGTCCATTACGTATGCTACCTCTTGAGCTTGCGTTGGTTTTCCCCGAAGAGGAAGGGATGATGCAGCAAAGTAGCGTAAGTATTTCCCTCAGTTTTTGAGAACCAAGGTATCAATCCAGTAGGAGACCACGCTCAAGTCCCTCGTACCTGCACAAAACGATAGCTACTCGCCACCAACGCGATTAGGGGTTGTCAATCCCTTCACGGTCACTTACGAGAGTGAGATCTGATAGATATAATATTTTTGATATTTTTGGAATAAAGATGCAAAGTAAAAAAGTAAAGGCAAAGCAAGATTAAAGTGATGGAGATTGATATGATGAGAATAGACCTGGGGGCCATAGGCTTCACTAGTGGCTTCTCTCAAGAGCATAAGTATTCTACGGTGGGTGAACAAATTACTGTTGAGCAATTGATAGAATTGAGCATAGTTATGAGAATATCTAGGCATGATCATGTATATAGGCATCACGTCCGTGACAAGTAGACCGAAACGATTCTGCATCTACTACTATTACTCCACTCATCGACCGCTATCCAGCATGCATCTAGAGTATTAAGTTAAAAACAGAGTAACGCCTTAAGCAAGATGACATGATGTAGAGAGATAAATTCATGCAATATGAAATAAACCCCATCTTGTTATCCTCGATGGCAACGATGCAATACGTGCCTTGTTGCCCCTTCTGTCACTGGGAAAGGACACCGCAAGATCGAACCCAAAGCTAAGCACTTCTCCCATGGCAAGAACTACCAATCTAGTTGGCCAAACCAAATGGATAATTCGAAGAGACTTGCAAAGATAACCAATCATACATAAAAGAATTCAAAGAAGATTCAAATATTATTCATAGATAGACTTGACCATAAACCCACAATTCATCGGTCTCAACAAACACACCGCAAAGAGAAGATTACATCGAATAGATCTCCACAAGAGAGGGGGAGAACTTTGTATTGAGATCCAAAAAGAGAGAAGAAGCCATCTAGCTACTAACTATGGACCCGAAGGTCTGAGGTAAATTACTCACACTTCATCGGAGAGGCTATGATGATGTAGAAGCCCTCCGTGATGACGGCCCTCTCCGGCAGAGCTCCGGAACAGGCCCCAAGATGGGATCTCGTGGATACAGAAAGTTGCGGCGGTGGAATTAGGTTTTTGGCTCCTCTTCTGGTCGTTTGGGGGTACGTATGTATATATAGGAGGAAGAAGTACGTCGGTGGAGCATCGAGGGGCCCACGAGGCAGGGGGGCGCGCCCTAGGGGGGGCACCCTCGTGACCGGCTCTCTGATGCCTTGGCATAGGGTCCAAGTCTCTTGGATCACGTTCGATGAGAAAATCACGTTCCCGAAGGTTTCATTCCGTTTGGACTCCGTTTGATATTCCGTTTCTTCGAAACACTCAAATAGGCAAAAAACAGCAATTCTGGGCTGGGCCTACGGTTAATAGGTTAGTCCCAAAAATAATATAAAAGTGTAAAATAAAGCCCAATATAATCCAAAACAATAGATAATATAGCATGGAGCAATCAAAAATTATAAATACGTTGGAGACGTATCAACGTACAAGGTAAACGTGTTGTAGATGATCTCTAAATGTCATGGAGTATACCTCAAGTCTTCGGGAGCCTTCCTATTATACGCCATGAGCCACCTTGACGTGGCCCACTGGTGAACCGACATGGGACCGGGAGGGGGGGGGGTCCTCGGCCCGGCCTACTTGGCCGGGAGACGACGTGTTGAGTGACCCCAATCCGGGACACTGTCACCCCCTCCCCCTCTCCCCCGCACGTTGCTGGGAGAGTGAAGTTCTTCAGACAATTGCTCATTCTGTCTCATGTTCATTTGAGATTGACGCTACAGAAGATAGAAATCCTCAATGCTGCAGAGGATGGCTGCCCCATCAGCGTCACCTCGAAGGAAACGACGATGCATATCATCTTCCATTGCCTTATCGTCGCGAGATTTTCGGACGTTGTTCATGGTCGGCACCCGGTCGATGCTCACATGAGGCTGCTCCACTCCTACCCAACCTTTTGTGAGGATCCCTCTGAAAAACGGCATCGGCATTTTTTTCTCTTGTGATGCTCGGGTCTTTGGAAGCACCGGGTTAGTGACGGATCTAGCAGAGGATTGTAGGAGGGGAGGGGGGGGGGGGGGGGGGGGGGGGGGGGGGGGGGGGGGGGGGGGGGGGGTTGCACCTTAGCCTGAGACTCTACAAAAATTCGTTTAACGATTATGCCATAGCTGAGAAGGGGGCACCCTCCCAATTTGCCATTGCTTATTCAAATGTGGTGCAGGAGCACTTCGGTGTGGAAAGCTCATCTTCCCATCTCCAACAGGCGCCATGCTTATCGTTGAGTCGGTTGCCTGTGCAATAGAAACGTGATGGAGAGTAGTCGGCTGCCATCCCTTCTTATATGTGTTCTTTGTGCTGTAAAACTCATCTATTTTTAGGGGCCAAGGAAAACCATATATTAAGCATCACAAGTAGGGCTGCAAACGAGTTGTGTTTGAGCGAGTTGGAGTTGGCTCAGCTTAACTCATATTAAAATTCGAGCGAGCTCAAACTGAGTGAAGCTCAAGGCTGAGTTGTGGAAAATAACACGTGCTTAGCTTGTAACGATCTCGAGTCGATTTTGAGCTAGCTTCGAGCTAAATGAGATGGTAATAACTATAAATCTATGCCGATTATTCCAACTGATAAGAGCACTAGAAATATATTATTGCAATCAGGCCGATGGTAATATAAATTTGTTCAAAGTAGTTCGACTTATTCTCTTACAACCATAAGTCTAGTATCAAAATAAACATATACTCACTCTGTAAAAAATACATTAGTGATCTAAACGCTTTTCTATTTCTTTACAGAGGGAGTACATGGGAAAATAAATTATTGGCCAAAGACCATAATAAGACCTAAATCTTCTCTGCACTTGATTAATCTTCCATGTTTGCTAGTAAATAAAATGGAAAAAATCATAGATAACATAGATGGTAGATAAATTATCTTGTTTTTATTTACTATATGGCATGATTACTTAACATAATGATATTATGTCGAGCTATCGAGCTAAAATCGAGTGAGCTAATATTGCCTTAAGATCGGCTCGTTTCTCGGTCGGGCTACATAAAGTGTTCAAACTCATCTCGTTTATTTTTGAGTCGATCTCGAGTCGAGCTAAAAACCGAGTTGATCTCAAGCGGCTCACAAGCCTCGAACTTTTCTTGCAGCCCTAATCACAAGCCCTTACAAGCATGTTACAGAAAAAAAATGAAATTACATCCGAATCCTTAGGGGTGACAAGATCTTCCTCCTTCTGCATCCACCGACGACGTGCGCCCGTGAGCAAAGCTCGATGCCGCCTTCGGGCCTCCGCCTCGGTGAAGCAAGCATGTTAAGTATATAAGTTTGTAGAAGCAAAGATCCGGAAGTTGTTGATATAGACCATAGGGGGGCTCGCTTTGAATTGAAAGTTCAGAAGGTGAAACCTCTCCCCACGTGACCATTCAAAAGAAATTAAAAGTAAGAAAATGAGCTAGGGTTTCTGCCTCCCGTCGGCGACGCCGGCGATCTCCCACGTTTTCAGTGGCCTTAGGGCCATGGGTGCGCGGTGGATCCCTGTCCTTCCCGGCGGGAGGGCTCCGTTTTCAGGTGCTTCTTCAAGTTTTGTTAGGGTTTGTGTCCTGCTCAAGAAAACGAGACGACGACGGCTTCTTGAAGATGGAATAAGGTTCTCCCCGCCAGTTCCCCATCCCAATGGTGTGTCTAGTATCGTCGGAGGGCCTGTGGAGGTGTGTCTCCGGCAGATCTCGCGAGATCTGGTCGGTGGTTGTCTTTGGTGGATCCGCTCGGATCTAGTCTGTGTTCGTCTTTGTTCATGTGTCTTCAGGTTGGATCCTTCCGATCTAAAATTCTCTTCATCGGCGGCGGTTGCTGTTTTGTGGCGTTGATCCTATGTAACCTTAGCACGACGACTTCCCAACTGTCTACTACAACAAGTTGTGTCCGGCTCCGGCAAGGGAGGGGCGATGACAGCGGCACGCCTTCGGCTCGCTTCAGTGTTTATAGTCGTCGCTAGGTGGTCTAGGAATCTGGATGTAATTTTATTATTTCTGATGTTCGTTGTACTGCCATGATTGTAGATGAATAGATCGACAGTTTTCCATAAAAAAAAGGAAGAAGTTAAAAGTGGAGAGAGTTTTGGTTGGTTAGGGTAAACAGAACTATGCTTGATTTGGAGTTGGAGAGAAGTTTTCTCCCAGGATCAAATCATTTGTGGCGACCGGTTGCATTTTCATGCCTGCCCCATCTTTCCTTTACGTGTCCCGCTTGGTACGCAACAGGAAAGCCGCCAGTCTCGGAACAGCAACAAAACACATGCGTGCGCCGGAGCATGCCCGGCCAACGCAACGGCGAAGCTCGCGTGACCCCGTCCTCGTTGGATTCCCGCGTGGCCCCGGGCGAGAAAGTGAGCCACTGCGGCAGAGCTCTGGTGCACGCACCACTCTGTCAGTGAGACACGAACCAAAAAACACCTACTCCGATCCAAAGTAAACAAACAAAAATTTTTACTTGGCAAATGGGCGCTAATCGTGGCCGTAGTTTTCTGCGCACGTACGTACGGTTTCTTGCGTGCAGCGTCGGGCGCTCTCCTCCCGTTCATGTACCCATGCTTGATGCTTGGTACAAATATGTGGATGTGTCGGTCGACCGACGGTGCCATGGCAAAAAAAGTGCGTCCCGCACGGTCGCTGGTCTAACGTTTGTCAGTTGTCACCGTTGATCCATGCACGGGACGGGAGAAACAACACGCACGCGTGCGTGTTGCTTCTGTTCTCATCCGGTCCGGTCACGCGGGAAACCAGGAGCCCCGAAAGTAAAGATTAGCATTTGTTGGGGATCGTCGGTAGCTTTTGAACCTTGGCCGGACGGACGGAGACGGGCGAAACCGAGAGAGGGCCATGCCTGGACGCCAATGCATGTGACCATGTGAGACCAGTCAATGTGCAGGCTAGCTACTCTAGGTACGTAAAAATGGCAGCAGTGTGCTGCAGCTAGTGTTGTCCAAACGTAGCAGAGTGGCAGTGATATTTGCATATTTCCCATGGAATTTCCCATGCGGTAGCCCGTGAGAGAGACGCAGCCACGCAGGAGTGGCAGGACATGGCGATGAGTATGTGCCCAACCTGCTGCATGCATGCTCGCTGCAGCGCATCAATACACCGTTTCTCATGCATGGACTTGTGGGACTTATAAAGGTATGTTTTTTTTTTATAAAAGGTGTGTTTGCAAGGACTTGTGATACTTAGGCCAACTCCACCGCGCGACCCCAAATGGATGTCCGTTTTGTTCGGATTCTGTCCGTCTGGGTAGGGATTTGGGGTCGTGTCCGGGCGTGTCCTAGGATGCGATGGCCGTGCGGCCACCGCGCGGACGCATCCCGGCCGCATCCTGTCCGCGTATTATTTCTTTGCAAGTCCTTAACTTTATTTCATCATTCATTTTTGGTACATGGAAAATGCATCATCACATTTTGACTAGTAAAGCAAAGGTCAAAGGAAACAAGAACCACAAGAATACATTTTAAAAGATACCCAATTTCCATAACTGCTCCCTTGAGTTGGGTTAGGGCCTTCTCGATGCACTCGATGTTGATCTGTGGAGGAGGGTCGATCTGGCATCCTCCTTTCTTCTTCAAGCCAGAAGGCTCGATCTGGCATCCTCCTTTCTTCTTCAAGCCGGAAGTCGATGTTGCTTCCTGCTCACACCTAGTCTCGTGTCTAGTATCTAATCTAGCAATAAGTGCACTTGTCTCATTTACAGCCTCTATGCTAGCTAAAAGTGCACGAACATGTACTAAATTTCGCTCTATCAATATATCGATGTACTCTTCTTCCCAATACCAAAACTTGCATCCATTCTACACAACAAAATTTGAAGTTAGAACAACTAGTCAAATCTAGAGCACTGTTGGAAATATGCCCTAGAGGCAATAATAAATTAGTTATTATTGTATTTCCTTGTTCATGATAATCGTTTATTATCCATGCTAGAATTGTATTGATAGGAAACTCAGATACATGTGTGGATACATAGACAACACCATGTCCCTAGTAAGCCTCTAGTTGACTAGCTCGTTGATCAATAGATGGTTACGGTTTTCTAACCATGGACATTGGATGTCATTGATAACGGGATCACATCATTAGGAGAATGATGTGATGGACAAAGACCCAATCCTAAGCCTAGCACAAGATCATGTAGTTCGTATGCTAAAACTTTTCTAATGTCAAGTATCGTTTCCTTAGACCATGAGATTGTGCAACTCCCGGATACCGGAGTGCTTTGGGTGTGCCAAACGTCACAACGTAACTGGGTGGCTATAAAGGTACACTACAGGTATCTCCGAAAGTGTCTGTTGGGTTGGCACGAATCGAGACTGGGATTTGTCACTCCGTGTAAACGGAGAGGTATCTCTGGGCCCACTCGGTAGGACATCATCATAATGTGCACAATGTGATCAAGGAGTTGATCACGGGATGATGTGTTACGAAATGAGTAAAGAGACTTGCCGGTAACGAGATTGAACAAGGTATCGGGATACCGACGATCGAATCTCGGGCAAGTAACATACCGATAGACAAAGGGAATTGTATGCGGGATTGATTGAATCCTCGACATCGTGGTTCATCCGATGAGATCATCGAGGAGCATGTGGGAGCCAACATGGGTATCCAGATCCCGCTGTTGGTTATTGGCCGGAGAGTCGTCTCGGTCATGTCTACGTGTCTCCCGAACCCGTAGGGTCTACACACTTAAGGTTCGGTGACGCTGGGGTTATAGAGATATTAGTATGCGGTAACCCGAAAGTTGTTTGGAGTCCTGGATGAGATCCCGGACGTCACGAGGAGTTCCGAAATGGTCCGGAGGTAAAGATTTATATATGGGAAGTCTTGTTTTGGTCACCGGAAAAGTTTTCGCGCATTATCGGTATTGTACCGGGAGTGCCAAAAGGGGTCCGGGGGTCCACCAAGGGGGTCCACCTGCCCCGGGGGGGCACATGGGCTGTAGGGGTGTGCGCCTTGGCCTATATGGGCCAAGGGCACCAGCCCCAAGAGGCCCATGCGCCAAGAGATAAGGGAAAGGAAGAGTCCTAAAGGGGGAAGGCACCTCCTAGGTGCCTTGGGGAGGATGGACTCCTCCCTGGCCGCACCCTTCCTTGGAGGAAGGGCCAAGGCTGCGCCCCCCCTCTCCCTTGGCCCTGTTGGAATCCCGCTACTTTCACCACCACGCCGTCATGCTGCCGGATCTCCATCAACCTCTCCTCCCCCTTGCTGGATCAAGAAGGAGGAGACATCGCTGCTCCGTACGTGTGTTGAACGCGGAGGTGCCGTCCGTTCGGCGCTAGGATCATCGGTGATTTGGATCACGACGAGTACGACTCCATCAACCCCGTTCTCTTGAACGCTTCCGAGCGTGATCTACAAGGGTATGTAGATCCACTCCTCCCTCGTTGCTAGATGACTCCATAGATTGATCTTGGTGACACGTAGGAAAATTTTGAATTATTGCTACGTTCCCCAACAGTGGCATCATGAGCTAGGTCTATGCGTAGTTTCTATGCACGAGTAGAACACAAAGTAGTTGTGGGCGTTGATTTTGTTCAATATGCTTACCGTTACTAGTCCAATCTTGATTCAGTGGCATTGTGGGATGAAGCGGCCCGGACCGACCTTACACGTACTCTTACGTGAGACTGGTTCCACCGACTGACATGCACTAGTTGCATAAGGTGGCTAGCGGGTGTCTGTCTCTCCCACTTTAGTCGGATCGGATTCGATGAAAAGGGTCCTTATGAAGGGTAAATAGCAATTGGCATATCACGTTGTGGTTTTTGCGTAGGTAAGAAACGTTCTTGCTAGAAACCCATAGCAGCCACGTAAAACATGCAAACAACAATTAGAGGACGTCTAACTTGTTTTTGCAGGGTATGCTATGTGATGTGATATGGCCAAGAAGAATGTGATGAATGATATGTGATGTATGAGATTGATCATGTTCTTGTAATAGGAATCACGACTTGCATGTCGATGAGTATGACAACCGGCAGGAGCCATAGGAGTTGTCTTTATTTATTTATGATCTGCGTGTCAACATAAACGTCATGTAATTACTTTAGTTTATTGCTAACCGTTAGCTGTAGTAGTAGAAGTAATAGTTGGCGAGACAACTTCATGAAGACACGATGATGGAGATCATGATGATGGAGATCATGGTGTCATGCCGGTGACGATAATGATCATGGAGCCCCGAAGATGGAGATCAAAAGGAGCAATATGATATTGGCCATATCATGTCACTATTTGATTGCATGTGATGTTTATCATGTTTTTGCATCTTGTTTACTTAGAACGACGGTAGTAAATAAGATGATCCCTCATAATAATTTCAAGAAAGTGTTCCCCCTAACTATGCACCGTTGCGACAGTTCGTTGTTTCGAAGCACCACGTGATGATCGGGTGTTAGATTCAAACGTTCACATACAACGGGTGTAAGACAGATTTACACACGCGAAACACTTAGGTTGACTTGACGAGCCTAGCATGTACAGACATGGCCTCGGAACATAAGAGACCGAAAGGTCGAACATGAGTCGTATAGAAGATACGATCAACATGAAGATGTTCACCGATGTTGACTAGTCCGTCTCACGTGATGATCGGACACAGCCTAGTTGACTTGGATCATGTAATCACTTAGATGACTAGAGGGATGTCTATCTGAGTGGGATGAACTTAATTATCCTGAACATAGTCAAAAGGTCTTCGCAAATTATGTCGTAGCTCGCGCTTCAGTTCTACTGTTTGGATATGTTCCTAGAGAAAATTTAGTTGAAAGATGATAGTAGCAATTATGCGGACTAGGTCCGTAAACTGAGGATTGTCCTCATTGCTTCATAGAAGGCTTATGTCCTTAATGCACCGCTCAGTGTGCTGAACCTCGAACGTCGTCTGTAGATGTTGGGAACATCTGACATACAAATTTTGATAACTACGTGATAGTTCAGTTAAACGGTTTAGAGTTGAGGCACCGAAGACGTTTTGAAACGTCGCGAAACATATGAGATATTTCGAGGGCTGAAATTGAGATTTTAGGCTCGTGCCCACGTCAAGAGGTATAAGACCTCCGACGATTTTCTTAGCCTGCAAACTAAGGGAGAAAAGCTCAATTGTTGAGCTTGTGCTCAGATTGTCTGAGTACAACAATCATTTGATTCGAGTGGGAGTTGTTCTTCCAGATGAGATTGTGATATTTTTCCGAAGTCATTGCCACCAAGCTGCTAGAGCTTTGTGATGAACTATAACATATCAGGGATAGATATGATGATCCTTGAAATATTCGCGATGTTTGACACCACAAAAGTAGAAATCAAGAAGGAGCATCAATTGTTGATGATTAGTGAAACCACTAGTTTCAAGACGGGCAAGGGCAAGAAGGGATACTTCATGAAACGGCAATTCAGCTGCTGCTCTAGTGAAGAAACCCAAGGTTGAACCCAAACCCGAGACTAAGTGCTTATGTAATAAGGGGAACAGTCACTGAAGCAGAACCACCCTAGATACTTAGTAGATAAGAAGGCTGGCAAGGTTGACAGAAGTATATTGGATATACATTATAATGTGTACTTTACTAGTACTCCTAGTAGCACCAGGGTATTAGATACCGGTTCGGTTGCTAAGTGTTAGTAATTCGAAATAAAAGCTACGGAATAAACGGAAACTAGCTAAAGATGAGCTGACGATATGTGTTGGAAGTATTTCCATGGTTGATCAAATATCGTACGCTCCCTCTACCATCAAGATTGGTGTTTGCGTTGAGCATAGACATGATTGGATTATGTCTATCGCAATACGGTTATTCATTTAAGGAGAGAGTAATGGTTACTCTGTTTATTTGAATAATACCTTTAATGGTCTTACACCTAAAATGAATGGTTTATTGAATCTCGATCGTAGTGATACACATGTTCATGCCAAAAGATAGTAATGATAGTACCACCTACTTGTGGCACTGCCACGTAAGTCATATCGGTATAAAACGCATGAAGAAGCTCCATGTTGATGGATCTTTGGGCTCACTCGTTTTTGAAAAGTTTGAGGCATGCGAACCATGTCTATTGGTGTATATGCATGAAGAAACTCCATGCAAATGGACCGTTTGGACTCACTTGATTTTAAATCACTTGAGACATGCAAATCATACCACATGGGCAAGATGACTGAAAGCCTCGTTTTCAGTAAAATGGAACTAGAAAGCAACTTGTTGGAAGTAATACATTTTGATGTGTGCAGTCCAATGAGTGCTGAGGCGTGTAGTGGATATCGTTATGTTCTTACTTCACAGATGATTTGAGTAGATATTGAGTACATTTACTTGATGAATCACGAGTCTGAATTATTGAAAGGTTCAAGTAATTTCAGGGTGAAGTTGAAAGATCGTCGTGACAAGAGGATAAAATGTCTATGATATGATCGTAGAGATGAATATCTGAACTACGAGTTTGGCACAGAATTAAGACATTGTGGAAATTGTTTCACAACCAATACAGCCAAGAACACCATGGTGTGATGGTGTGTCCGTACATCATAACTGCACACTATTGGATATGATGCGTACCATGATGTCTCTTATCGAATCACCACGATAGTTTATGGGTTAGGCATTAGAGACAACCACATTCACTTTAAAAGGGGCACCACGTAATTCCGATGAGATGACACCATATGAATTATGGTTTAGAGAAACCTAAGCTGTCATTTCTTGTAAGTTTGGGGCTGCGACGCTTATGTGAAAAAGTTTTAGGCTGATAAGCTCGAACCCAAAGCGGATAAATGCATCTTCATAGGACACCCAAAATAGTTGGGTATACCTCCTGTCCCAGATCCGAAAGCAATAAGGGATTGTTTCTAGAATCGGGTCCTTTCTCGAGGAAAAGTTTCTCTCGAAGGAATTGAGTGGGAGGATGGTGGAGACTTGATGAGGTTATTGAACCGTCACTTCAACTAGTGTATAGCAGGGCACAAAGAGTTGTTCCTGTGGCACCTACACCAATTGAAGTGGAAGCTTATGATATTGATCATGAGACTTCGGATCAAGTCACTCCCAAACCTCGTAGGATGACAAGGATGCGTACTACTTCAGAGTGGTACGTAATCCTGTCTTGGAAGTCATGTTGCTAGGCAACAATGAACCTACGAGCTATGGAGAAGCGATGGTGGGCCTGGATTCCAAAATGGCTTGAGGCCATATAATCCGAGAGAGGATCCATATATGAAAACAAAGTGTAGACTTTAGAAGAACTACTTGATGGTCGTAAGGCTGTTAGGTACATATGGATTTTAAAAGGAAGACGGACAATGATGGTAAGTATCACCATTAAGAAAGCTCGACTTGTCGTTAAGATGTTTTCCGACAAGTTCAAGGAGTTGACTACGATGAGACTTTCTCACTCATAGCGATGCTAAGAGTCTGTTGGAATTATATTAGCGATTACTGCATTATTTATGAAATCTTGCAGATAGGATGTCAAAACATTGTTTCCTCAACGATTTTCTTGAGGAAAGGTTGTATGTGATACAACCGAAAGGTTTTGTCAATCCTGAAAGATGCTAATAAGTATGCAAAGCTCCAGCAATCCTTCTAAGGACTGGAGTAAGCATCTCGAAGTTGGAATGTATGCTTTGATGAGATGATCAAAAATTTTGGGTGTATACAAAGTTTATGAGAAACTTGTATTTCCAAAGAAGTGAGTGGGAGCACTATAGAATTTCTGATGAATATATGTTGTTGACATATTGTTGATCAGAAATGACGTAGAATTTCTGGAAAGCATATAGGGTTATTTGGAAAGTGTTTTTCAATGGAAAGCCTGGATTAAGCTACTTGAACATTGAGCATCAAGATCTATAAGGATAAGATCAAAACGCTTAATGGTACTTTCAAATGAGCACATACCTTGACATGATCTTGAAGGTGTTCAAGATGGATCAGTCAAAGAAGGAGTTCTTGCCTGAGTTGTAAGGTATGAAGTTAAGACTTAAAGCTCGACCGCGGCAGAATAGAGAGAAAGGACGAAGGTCGTCCCCTATGCTTTAGATGTAGGCTCTACAGTATGCTATGCTGTGTACCGCACCTGAAGTGTGCCTTGCCATGAGTCAGTCAAGGGGTACAAGAGTGATCCAAGAATGGGTCACAGGACAGCGGTCAAAGTTATCCTTAGTAACTAGTGGACTAAGGAATTTTCTCGATTATGGAGGTGGTAAAAGAGTTCGTCGTAAAGGGTTACACCGATGCAACCTTTGACACTAATCCAGATTATTCTGAGTAGTAAACTGGATTCGTATAGTAGAACAGTTATTTGGAATAGCTCCAAATAGAACGTGGTAGCTGCATCTGGGAGATGACATAGAGATTTGTAAAGCACACACGGATCTGAAAGATTCAGACCCGTTGACTATAACATCTCTCACAAGCATAACATGATCAAACCCAGAACTCATCAAGTGTTAATCACATGGTAATGTGAACTAGATTTTTGACTCTAGTAAACTCTTTGGGTGTTAGTCACATGGGGATGTGACCTTGAGTGTTAATCACATATCGATGTGAACTGGATTATTGACTCTAGTGCAAGTGGGAGACTGTTGGAAATATGCCCTAGAGGCAATAATAAATTAGTTATTATTATATTTCCTTGTTCATGATAATCGTTTATTATCCATGCTAGAATTGTATTGATAGGAAACTCAGATACATGTGTGGATACATAGACAACACCATGTCCCTAGTAAGCCTCTAGTTGACTAGCTCGTTGATCAATAGATGGTTACGGTTTCCTGACCATGGACATTGGATGTCATTGATAACGGGATCACATCATTAGGAGAATGATGTGATGGACAAAGACCCAATCCTAAGCCTAGCACAAGATCATGTAGTTCGTATGCTAAAGCTTTTTTCTAATGTCAAGTATTGTTTCCTTAGACCATGAGATTGTGCAACTCCCGGATACCGTAGGAGTGCTTTGGGTGTGCCAAACGTCACAACGTAACTGGGTGGCTATAAAGGTACACTACAGGTATCTCCGAAAGTGTCTGTTGGGTTGTCACGAATCGAGACTGGGATTTGTCACTCCGTGTAAACGGATAGGTATCTCTGGGCCCACTCGGTAGGACATCATCATAATGTGCACAATGTGATCAAGGAGTTGATCACGGGATGATGTGTTACGAAACAAGTAAAGAGACTTGCCGGTAACGAGATTGAACAAGGTATCGGGATACCGACGATCGAATCTCGGGCAAGTAACATACCGATAGACAAAGGGAATTGTATGCGGGATTGATTGAATCCTCGACATCGTGGTTCATCCGATGAGATCATCGAGGAGCATGTGGGAGCCAACATGGGTATCCAGATCCCGCTGTTGGTTATTGGCCGGAGAGTCGTCTCGGTCATGTCTACGTGTCTCCCGAACCCGTAGGGTCTACACACTTAAAGTTCGGTGACGCTAGGGTTATAGAGATATTAGTATGCGGTAACCCGAAATTTGTTCGGAGTCCCGGATGAGATCCCGGACGTCACGAGGAGTTCCGGAATGGTCCGGAGGTAAAGATTTATATATGGGAAGTCTTGTTTTGGTCACCGGAAAAGTTTCGCGCATTATCGGTATTGTACCGGGAGTGCCAAAAGGGGTCCGGGGGTCTACCAAGGGGGTCCACCTGCCCCGGGGGGGCACATGGGCTATAGGGGTGTGCGCCTTGGCCTATATGGGCCAAGGGCACCAGCCCCAAGAGGCCCATGCGCCAAGAGATAAGGGAAAGGAAGAGTCCTAAAGGGGGAAGGCACCTCCTAGGTGCCTTGGGGAGGATGGACTCCTCCCTGGCCGCACCCTTCCTTGGAGGAAGGGCCAAGGCTGCGCCCCCCCCTCCCTTGGCCCTATATATAGTGGGGGGAAGGGAGGGCAGCCATACCTAAGTCCTGGCGCCTCCCTCTCCCTCCCATGACACATCTCCCTCCTCCCGCAGCGCTTGGCAAAGCCCTGTTGGAATCCCGCTACTTCCACCACCACGCCGTCATGCTGCTGGATCTCCATCAACCTCTCCTCCCCCTTGCTGGATCAAGAAGGAGGAGACGTCGCTGCTCCGTACGTGTGTTGAACGCGGAGGTGCCGTCCGTTCGGCGCTAGGATCATCGGTGATTTGGATCACGACGAGTACGACTCCATCAACCCCGTTCTCTTGAACGCTTCCGCGCGCGATCTACAAGGGTATGTAGATCCACTCCTCCCTCGTTGCTAGATGACTCCATAGATTGATCTTGGTGACACGTAGGAAAATTTTGAATTATTGCTACGTTCCCCAACAAGCACAAACCGAAGCTAAAAAAAGCGTATACCCCATCGTTTAAGCACTTGATGAACACCCATCCGGGATGTTCCGGCGTTGTAGACACGCGTCGCACGACCATCCTTGGGCAGTGGTCGCACTTAATGAGTGGCAATGGTGCGCCGGCGAGCTTTTGGGCAAGCACCGAGCCCGGCCGACCGCCATTCGTGTATCTATCGGCGGACCACCGACGGTGCAGATCCGAGCGGCTAGAGGAGGAGCCACTGCCTACATGTGGCCTTGCGGCCCTGCCAGGGCCTTTCGGCGAGGTGCCCGGCCAGTCCATGGCGCGGCTCGGCCTCCCACAGCCGGCCGAGCTCAAGACCGACCGGATCCACCCCAAAACCGGCCGGCGGGTGCGCAAACCAGGTGGCCGTGGTTGGGAAGCTCGGCGGCGCCGAGGGGAAGGGGTTGGGCGAGCTCGCGTCCGAACTGCACGACTGCAATGGCAGCAGCGGCGGCAGCAGCGAGGGGAAGAGTGGGGAAGAGTGGAGGGGGTGCGGCCGGAGGGAGGGCGGGGGCGGATAGAAAAAGGCCCGTTTTGTGCCACCGACGGGCGGGCCAGGGAAGGACACGCGCAGACGACCCGCGCGTCCGCCTGGTGTCCGTTTCACCTCAAAAGCGGTGCAAACTTGGGCCGCGGATGGTGTTGGGGAACGTAGCAATAATTCAAAATTTTCCTACGTGTCACCAAGATCTATCTATGGAGTCATCTAGCAACGAGGGAGGAGTGGATCTACATACCCTTGTAGATCGCGCGCGGAAGCGTTCAAGAGAACGGGGTTGATGGAGTCGTACTCGTCGTGATCCAAATCACCGATGATCCTAGTGCCGAACGGACGGCACCTCCGCATTCAACACACGTACAGCCCGGTGACGTCTCCCATGCCTTGATCCAGCAAGGAGAGAGGGAGAGGTTGAGGAAGACTTCATCCAGCAGCAGCACAACGGCGTGGTGGTGATGGAGGAGCGTGGCGATCCTGCAGGGCTTCGCCAAGCACTGCGAGATATGAGGAGAAAGAGAGGGAGGGCTGCACCAACGAGAGAGATCTAATCGCGTGTCCTGGGCAGCCCCTAGGCCTCACTATATATAGGGGAGAGGGAGGAGGGTGCGCCCCCTCTAGGGTTCCCACCCCTAGAGGGGGCGGCAGCCCTAGATGGGTTTTGGGTGGCGGCCAAGAGGGAGAGGAGAGGGAGGCGCAGGGAGCATGGGCCTTAGGGCCCATCTGCCCTTAGGGTTAACCCCCTCTCCCTTTCTAGGCGCATGGGCCATGGTGGGAGGCGCCCTAGCCCACCTAGGGGCTGGTGCCTTCTCACACTTGGCCCATGTATGCCTCTGGGGCCCATCCCCCCCCCCCCCTGGGGCCCCCCCCCCCCCCCCCCGGTGGACCCCCGGACCCCTCCGGTGGTCCCGGTACATTACCGATAAACCCCGAAACCTTTCCGGTGACCAAAACAGGATTTCCCATATATAAATCTTTACCTCCGGACCATTCCGGAACTCCTCGTGACGTCCGGGATCTCATCCGGGACTCCGAACAACATTCGGTAACCACATATAAACTTCCTTTATAACCCTAGCGTCATCGAACCTTAAGTGTGTAGACCCTACGGGTTCGGGAGACATGCAGACATGACCGAGACGTTCTCCGGTCAATAACCAACAGCGGGATCTGGATACCCATGTTGGCTCCCACATGTTCCACGATGATCTCATCGGATGAACCACGATGTCAAGGACTTAATCAATCCCGTATACAATTCCCTTTGTCTAGCGGTACGATACTTGCCCGAGATTCGATCGCCGGTATCCCAATACCTTGTTCAATCTCGTTACCGGCAAGTCTCTTTTACTCGTTCCGTAACACATCATCCCGTGATCAACTCCTTGATCACATTGTGCACATTATGATGATGTCCTACCGAGTGGGCCCAGAGATACCTCTCCGTCACACGGAGTGACAAATCCCAGTCTCGATTCGTGCCAACTCAACAGACACTTTCGGAGATACCCGTAGTGCACCTTTATAGTCACCCAGTTACGTTATGACGTTTGGCACACCCAAAGCACTCCTACGGTATCCGGGAGTTGCACAATCTCATGGTCTAAGGAAATGATAGTTGACATTAGAAAAAAGTTTTAGCATACGAACTACACGATCTAGTGCTATGCTTAGGATTGGGTCTTGTCCATCACATCATTCTCCTAATGATGTGATCCCGTTATCAACGACATCCAATGTCCATGGTCAGGAAACCGTAACCATCTATTGATCAACGAGCTAGTCAACTAGAGGCTTACTAGGGACATGGTGTTGTCTATGTATCCACACATGTATCTGAGTTTCCTATCAATACAATTCTAGCATGGATAATAAACGATTATCATAAACAAGGAAATATAATAATAACTAATTTATTATTGCCTCTAGGGCATATTTCCAACAGATGGGTCGAAAACGGACACAAAGCGAACAAAAGTCCGTTTGCTCCCGCGTGCTGGGCCGCCTTTTTTTTTGTTTCTTTTACCCCAAACGGACGGAGCCGGACAGGATAGGGTCGCACGGTGGAGTTAGCCTTAGCATATGGCCTTTCCGCAAAAAAGTGAGTTTTACAGGACAAAGAGCACATATAAGAAGAGACCCTTAGCATTTGCCACATTGTTGGGATGGATGGAGACATGGAGTCATGGGATCGTCGGTAGCTAGCTTTTGAACCTTGGCCGGCCGGAGACGGGCGAGACCGAGAGAGGGCCATGCCTCGACGCCAGTGCATGTGACTATGTGAGACCAGTCAATGCGCAGCAGCTAGTGTTGTCCAAACATAGCAGAGTGGCAGTGATACAGTATTTGCGTATTTCCCATGGAATTTCCCATACGGTAGCGAGAGAGAGAAAGATACAGGACATGGCGCTGCGTATGTGCCCAGCTTGCTGCATGCATGCTCGCTGCAGCACATCAGTACACCGTCACGTACTCACGTGCATATGCTAAGACACAGCAGGGGAGGCCCTTTTTTTTTTTTTCAGAGAACTTCGAGCTTTATTCAAACAAAAGTGTTTGCTGGGCAATCAGCCATGAGGCTACTGATCAGAAAACTTGGAGTTTCAGAAATCCAGCTCTCGGTTACAGACACGTTACATGCCCGTTGCGCACACAGATGTGCTGGACCGTTAGCTGATCTGCTTACATGATTTATTACAAAAGAATCAAAATTAGCAGCAAGCTCCTCTATTTCATAAAATACTGGTGCCACAACAGAGCGACTGTTGAGGCGAGTGTTCCAAAGATTAACGATCTCTAGACAGTCGGTTTCCATCATCACTTGTGCATAGCCCCGTAGATTTGCATAGATAACTCCATCCCGCAAAGCTAATGCCTCAGCAATCATCGGGTCGGTGACCCCCTGCAAGGGTTTACACCATACGCCTAGAAGCGCATCCTTAGAGCGAACAACTCCTCCCGCTCCGCTCATTCCGGCCAAGTGACGAACGGCGGCATCGGTGTTGATTTTGACCTGACCCAATTTTGGTGGCCTCCAGCCATGACCTGGCAAGAGAGCTGCCTGCTGTTGAGGAACGTCAAGCAAGGCCAAAGCTTCTCTGGTGAGTCTAATAGAAGTCACCGGATCATACTTCTCTCCGTCATGCGTGCACCTGTTACGAGAGCTCCAAATAGACCACATGATGGTGATTATTGTTGTGCGCTCCTTTCCACTGAACATTGAGCCGCATAAAATATCGCTCGCCCAAGAGGATGGATGAAACCTTGGCAGTTTGATGTTCAACACCAACCTAGCTTCTTCCCAGAACCGTCGGGCATGTGAGCAGTGTAGCAATGCATGCTCCTGATCTTCCTCTTTGGCTTGACATACTTTGCATAAACTGACATCTCTGATATGCCTGTAGTGCAGCGTTTTCTCATCAGGTAGAATGCCCCGTAGGACTCGCCACCAGAAAACACGCACTTTTGGGACAACTTTGAGAGACCATAGCGATTTCCACAAGTGTTATTGATCTACTGAAGCTCCTGTAGCCTGCCCTTCACCTAGAGCTAATTGCTCGTTGCGGTTCATAAGAGTTTGGTACGCTGTTTTCACACTGTAGTTTCCTGATTTCTCATGCGCCCATGTTAGGAAATCTGCACCACCACCCCGCCGTAATGGTATATTGAGAATTGCTTCGGCGTCTGGTGTGATAAAGGTTTCCTAGACCAACGACAGCAGGGGAGGCCCGTTGCGACGCTTGATTTAGTAGTTGATCGATCATACTCCTACAGTACAGGCGGTTTGGGGGGACGAAAGTACGTCAAGCTGGTCGTCATTTTTGGGCCGGGGACATGGGACGAGGATTCAGTTTTTATTTTGGTTTCCGATTTTGAAAGTTCTATATGTTTTAAATGAAAATTTTATATTAAGTTATGTTTTCATATTCATGCTTCTCACGACCAGCGCTTTCATCTAAGATCCATTTTAAATATATTTTGACTACTTTTGAAAAAAATGTTAAGTTTCTTTCTTTTGCGGGGGAAAAATGATAAGTTTCAATGTTTAAAACTTAGTAGGAGCGTTCGATAAAAATTAATTATTTTGTGTCTACGATCGACAGAAAAAAATTTGCATAAAATTATATCTATGAAACTTGTTGAAAACTAAGCATTTTTTATGCAAAGATGATAAGTTTTATCGTTGAAACTTAAAACTTTTTGAGGATTTTTTTTATTGTGCCCTCATATGAGATTCAACTACCTCACGAGGCAAATCAAGCGGACGGCAGGGGTTGGCAGGTGTGTGCCCCTGCGAATCTCCGCGGGGACATGCTTGGTAGATGAACCAATCGGGTGTCAACTCGAGAGCATGCAGAAATGACAAATCAGCGTGCCGCCTACGGCGCATGAATCATGCTTGATGATAATCTATACTACATACTCCGGATAAGAACCGACCGTGTGTGTGTTACGTGTGGTCCGCCCTAACATGTGTCCCTTTGATGTCTGATGCCGCCCTGTGTCTTTGGCTACATCCGGCAAAACCATGGACGCTCGAATGGGGGTATGCATGAGCTGATGGGTCGATCCATGATATACATGCATGCATGGGTCGGGGTCAGGGGTACGGTTTGCCAAGTTGGCCTGCCCAATGATTCGAGGTCTCATTCAACTGTGCCTTCACATGCCATTCATTGTCTCAAGGGTCCAGATAACCTTTTGATCTGGCAATTTTATATGCACATATTCTCTGGAAAAGGTTTGGGTCGCTGAGCATATAATGTCTTCCACAAAACTTTATATATACTCTTCGCGAGAGGGGGAGGACATAATGAAGTGCTTTTCATCGGAGCAACTGATTCAATTTCTTCTTGTGTGCAGGGGCAGCAATGTGTGGCGGTTGTGAGCGTCGTACGATCCTTGATTGATTCGGGTGAACCGTGCAAAAGAAAATCAAGGACACGGGACCTCTCCCCCTCTGGAAAGGAGTTGCTTTCCATCGCTGTATAGATTTCCTGTTATCATTTTTTTTGCGGAAACTTCATCTGTGGTCCGGTTGTGGTCATGCAATGCTGATTGATTCGGGTGCACAACATATCATGTGGTGAGGTGGCGGGTTGATCGACCGCCCTGGTCTAGCTGCTGCCTAGACTGGCTCCGAGGGTCATGCATGGCCATGCAAATCAAGATCCAAATCGTCAACGACCTGCCAAAACAACAGCGTGGACAAGGTACGGTCGTCGGAATTGGATCACGTCGATTGCATGGGTCAGCAAACTGCGGACACACGTAGTGCTTACAATGAAAGACGATCGAGTTGGATCTGTTCTGGAAGTAGCTGTTCGGCATGCATGCGTGCGTGCTATCGTCTTCGTACGTGTAAGCTGAACTGCGAATGGACCGTACATACGTGCATACGTACGTCCGGCAGGAAAATATGCATGGGAATGGCAGACCGGCACGTACGTACGTACATACGCTACGTAGCGGTAGGACTGTAGCCTGTAGGTGCACGCAGCACTACACGGCGTCGCTATGCTCGTCGTGTGTCCTTATCCAACTCGTACCTACAGTCCTACTCCTACCCCTAGTCCTGGCCTGGCCGGATGTGGTCAAACATAATCAGACCCATACGCGTCGTCGCAATCGGGTGGCCGACGGCTCACGCGCGTCCACCGTCGGTCAGCTGAGACGGGATGCGGCTTCTGAACAGATCAGCACGCGCAGACGTACGTACAGCGTGTACACATACGCGTCGCTACATGTATACCTTGAGGTCTAGAAGATATACATTGATGTACGTAGACGGGCTCATTGAAGCCGGCCGTGCATGTTCTCATTGACGTACGTGTACGTAGAGCGTCGACCGGGCAGTGATGGCGGTGTCATGGAAGTCTCGGCTCTACCCTCTACGTATTGTTGGAAATATTAGCACTTCTCCGATTAGACTTATCCACGAGTTAACAGTAAGCATGGCATAAAAAGTATGCATCTCATAGCGATACCTAAGCATACTAGCATGTAAAGAACATAGAATCGAAACTTCTATGAGCAGCACATATACGGCTAGCATAAATATGAGTAAACGAGGGATGAACAGATCATACCCTCCGGTTGGCCAGGCCAACGCGGCAGCTGCAGCAGCAACCTCGGCGTCGTCTGTGGCCTTCTTCTTAGCGGCGGCGTCGTCGGGCATGGTGTCGATGCAGAGGAAGTAGTGGAAGCATAGGCGAACATAGTTGGGGACGGATCGGGAGCAGTCGCGTCGAGACGCTTCCCAAAAACCTTATTGCCGTTCTCCCGGACAGGATCTCGAACGACAGGGTTCCGGAGGCACTTGCTCTCCCGACCAGCCGTGCACGCGGTCGTCGGGATGGGATCACCGGAGGCAGCACGGAGTGAGGAACAATAGATGACGGCTAGGTCACGCGAAAGGGAGTGAGTGAACCGAACTTAGTTACTTCACTGGCCAGAGCCTTCTTATATAGTCCGTAAGGAAGAAAGTCGTGGGCCTTGCCGAGGCCCACGACCGAGTCGGCCCACTCCCGGCAAGGGAGTCAACGAATACGTGGGTCCCGGCAAGGGAGTCGACGAATCCCGGCAACGCAAGTCAGCCCACATGTTAGCGACTCGTTAATTAATCCCTGATTAATTAATTCATTCCTGAGCGGCAAAAATAAGCTTCGACTCATTCCCGCGGCGCGCGCGCGTCGAGGCGTGGAGGAGGAGCACGTATGTACCACTCCTCTTCCCAAGTTTTCAATGGCAAATGGTAGAGCAACCCTTATAAAGGGGTCTCAACTCTCCTCAACTAGCAAGGTGAGACTAAACTTCCAGCCACCTACCATCTCATATATGGGCACCACCTACCATCTCATACATGGGCCTCAAGATTAACCAGAGATTAGTGTCTTATATTTTTTTTACCGGGCAAATTGGGAAGTTTTATTCTTTTCTTTTTTTTGCATCGAGTTTTATTCTTATATGGGCCTAAGCCCATCCATAATTCAACATGTATATGTACGTAGATGCGTATTATTGATCATGCCTCAAGATTAATCAGAGATTAGTGTCTTATATTTTTTTTACCGGGCAAATTGGGAAGTTTTATTCTTTTCTTTTTTTTGCATCGAGTTTTATTCTTATATGGGCCTAAGCCCATCCATAATTCAACATGTATATGTACGTAGATGCGTATTATTGATCATGCCTCAAGATTAATCAGAGATTAGTGTCTTATATTTTTTTTACCGGGCAAATTGGGAAGTTTTATTCTTTTCTTTTTTTTGCATCGAGTTTTATTCTTATATGGGCCTAAGCCCATCCATAATTCAACACGTATATGTACGTAGATGCGTATTATTGATCATGCCATACATAGTACTCCTACATGTACAGGGCAGCCGGCAGCGAGGAATAGTTGGCTAGGGCACGTAGAGTGTAGATGCATTGGTGGGTCACGTGGCAATGTTTATCCGCCCAGAGCATAAAAGTTGACCCGACGGATACAATGGCATCGAAAGAGTTTGTTTGTCCTTTTAAAAGTCGGTCAATGACTTCCAGGGTAATTCCAGCTATCCATGTATACTGCAATTAATATGTTCGCATGCACGGTGTGTATCCAAACACATGATAGTAGTAGGTTCCGGTCCAACCACTGGTTTGTGTACATGCGTCAGTTTGGAAATAGAGAGAAAACAGAGTGAAAGAGGCCCTGTTTGGTTCACCTGTGGATTTCTAAAAGCAGTTGTGAAAAATTTGTTGTGGAAAAACAGCTGTGAAAAATCTGATGTAAAAAAGATATAGATCATTTAGCAAACCAGCAGATACAGCTTTTTCAGATTTTGGCCTGTAGCGGAATCAGATTTTGGAAAGCATGTCCTGGACTGCTTCCGCTTTTGGTTTAGATTTTGACAGCAGGTTTCTGAAATCGAATTCTACTGAGTTCGTCCTTTGGTTCAGATTCTACCGCGCGGCAGCGGAATCCGTCAATAAAAGCTGAACCAAACATGGCCATATCTCCCGGTCCGATGCATGTGCCCTTCTTACTAGTACTGCCTGCTATTGATGCTAAATCATACGACTGCACATGAAAAAGAACGCAACGAAATCGGTTCGCCTTTTCTGAAGGTCTTGGGGCACAGTGCTGTCTGCCTGTACGTGCTCTTATTGGTTTGATGGAGCCGGGCGTGTTGCTTGTGCCGGTCCAATTCCTGTCGTCGGTTCCGGCAAGGCGTCCCGAGCTTTACCACCTGATCTCTCTTGTCCCCCGGTCAATACGGAGTACTACTTTGCAAGAGTTGGACGGGTCTACGCACAGCGACGTGGGCGGCAGAATGCAGGGTTTTGTTGAAGAAAACAATTGTGGTGTCAATTATTGCCTTTGTATCATTGTATGTGAGCGTTGCATAAGGACCTTGACGCTTTCACCTGCGACTCATTTTACGGGGAGAAGGCCAGGCTTCACCTCCAGCCTCCGGGCGTATGTCCCCATTGCCGATGCGTGCACGCTGAATATTAAGGAAAGCTAGAAAAGCCATGGCTGCTTCTAGTACTTGGCGATTTGTGAGTTGTGGCCATGACCCGGATATATTAGCACCTGCTGAAAGACTAAAAAAATGTTCACCGAAACGAACGCATCTCGGTGCTGGAAACCAGCACCCTGATTCTCACTCAAATGATCGTAGCGTGTTGCCGTCCAGGAGAGAGGTGTGCCTTCTTGTCGCTGCTTCCTTTTACCTGCTTGCTGTTGCTTGTGAGCCGTCGCCGCTTCTAGATGAACAACCGGCGACGCAACGCGATGGCAGTGGATCGTACCGTATGGGCTGGAGTGTAGCGTCCTTGGGCGACAGCGGCGCTCCCCAACACGCCGTTCTGCCTGTCGTTTTGCACTTTTGCTGCTTCCGTCTGATCACGACCGACAGTGGCAAGGGCAACCTTCGTTCTTTCTCCTTCATCTGAACCTGGGATCCGACGGCTCCCGAGAGTTTATTGTACCTACGCGAAATTTTGAGACTCCCGGATGATTTTCTTGCAAAATGCTTAAGAACTCCCGGGAGCCGTCCGATCTGAGATCCAACGGCTCCTAGAAGCCCATATCATGGTATCAACTGATATCTTCCCCTAAACCTGGTTTGGTGACTTCAAAAATTGACGCTGTGGTTGGTGTGCAACGCACATTTTTCAGCGGGACGGATAAACGGATATATCCTGATCACTTCACAGCTAGGCAGAAACCATGTATCAGACAAGTCAAAAAAAAAAATAACCCCATGGATGAGAGGCTCCGTGCAGGTTCAGAACTGCGGCCGGTTCTAGTGGGCATGCCACTCTCCTTCTAGAAGGGCACGCATGGTCCCTGGAATGCAGTTAGAAAGAATGGGCAGCAACGGGAAAAGCCCAGCATCGACAACAGTCAGGCGCACGAGGATGGGGAACTGGGGCTCTTGGCTAAGCTCGAAAAGGGTGTGATGATTTGCACATTGTGACAAATATAACTGTACAAAGTACACTGCCATTCACAGGAAAACTGCGAGAGAACTCTTCGCACAACTGTATATACCTTTACCAAAAGAAGTGCACTCTGATGGGTTCAGAACCCCGGATGCACATTGCTGAAAATCTGCAAGGCTATATAACTTCTGGGGTTCTTCGGTTAGGTGGTTTCATTTCATCAAGCCTGCAAAATCTAGTACTCTTTGGCCTTCTTCCGCAGCTCACTTAGCTCCTTCTCAATCTCAATGTCTTTGAAAGGGCTGCCTGATTTGCTGCCCGTGGTTCTACCTGGAGGAAGTTCGCCTTTCTGTAGGTGACATGAAACATAGTCATGTATTTATATAGGGAACAGACGGAATAACAAAGGCATATCACATTCACTTTTGTATTTACAGTTGGCTAGCCAGGTTATGGTCTAATTTTTGCATATCCAACTACTCCTATGTGTTTTGGTGCACATCCCAACAGGAAGGGAACATGATCAAAAGCAGACATAATCTCAATTTCAACTTTAAAACCACTATAATTCCGAGTCCAAAACGACGAGACATACCAAAGAGCTCCCGGACAGTTCTTTTCGCATTTGTGCAAGATCATCATCCACCGATGTAGTCTCGAGCATCGCAAACTGTGGACAAAAAAGAAATTTACTGCGGGTCAGATCTTATTACCACAATGAATATCTTTAGAAGTTACTACGCACGCTCCAGATTTACCTTTCCTTCTAGATCATCAGCTCCTAATTGACCAAGTGCCTCAGCTTGGGATTCCATAGTCATAACTGACAGCACAAAACATGTAGCTATTGGTAAGAATAAAATGTACAAATAATTTGTCACGAGAAATCACTGGTCGGCTCGCTGATAACACGCCCGGTAAGAGAAACTAGTGGCACATGTAATTTCCCGACCAACAGAAGACACATAACATTCACTACACAAGCAAGAAGATTATAACATAATTTACAAAGGTCATACATATAACAACACAAATAGGAGATGATACAACATGTCAATCAAAATATTCATCATAAAACGCTAGATTCTGTTGAAATCATCAGCCTATGTGCAAGTGGCCAAACTATCCACTGCTTGAAAACTAGATATGTAATGTAACCACAAATGATTTTTGGCAACAGCAAAAAAAGTTCCAGATGCATTTTGATGATACAGCGGCTGGCAATTGTGACAACTTATGGAGGGAAAAAAAACACCACTACCTAGTTCTAATTGCTACCTGATGCATTTGAATATTAGGCCACTGATAGTTTGACATATTTTGAGGTTCGAGTCTCTACCGAGTCATTAAGGTTGCTGATTGAGTACTCCGGGAATGTATTCGGTGCACCAACACTTGTGGTGCTACCGGTGCACCAGATGCCGTAGAACATTTTAAAAGATCAGAAAAAAAATCTAGCAAATTAATACAACATCAATGAATGTTGTCACAAAATTTCATGTCAAATTTAAAACATTTCTTGAGATACAAAAATGACAAATTTGGTATCAATGTGATAATGGGCCAAATCTAAAGCCCAACTTATGTTATCTACTATTCAGTGCTGAATTTGTCTCTCTCTTTTTTAGCCATGCTTCGAATTTTGACTTGAAATTTTGTGACAATCTACATTGATGTTGTGTGAATGTGCTGAATTTTTTTCATAATTTTTTGAACATCTTAAAATGTGCAATATGAGTTCGGTGCACCGGTAGCACCACAAGCACCAGTGCACCAGATATTCTCCATGAGTACTCTAGCATCTTTTGAGCTTGCATCTGGCCTATGCCCATATCAGTTCATACTAACTATGCAAATAAGAGGGTACTTAACAAAATAAATAACACTAGTAGGAGAAAACCACTAACGAGGGAATACCTTTCTCCTCCATCTTCTCAAATGCTGATAGGGCACTACTTGTATTTACATTCCCCAGCATTTCACTCACTTTTGTTGCGGTCCTAAAGAAAAATCAAGGCCAATTATCACATTAACGAAACTACTCCCTCCGTTCCGAATTACTTGTCGCAGGTATGGATATATCTAGATGTATTTTAGTTCTAGCTACATCCATTTCTGCGACGAGTAATTTGGAACGGAGGGAGTATGAAGCAATGGGCGCCGAGACAGAACCAACAAATGAATGATGCATACTTCGCTGATTGAGCACGGGCTTTTAGGGTATCCTTTTTCTGCTTGGCCTCTGCTATCTTGCTCTCAAGAAGCTACAGAATGACATATACATGTTTAAAAAAAGTTGAAAATAAAGCCAAAAATACAAATAGATAGTGTTCGCCCTGTGACACACATGGTCCCAGAAAAATACAAATTTGTATTCAGGACAAGAGCATTCCTGCTGTTAAAACTAACAAACTCACCCTGGTATTTGAAACAAGATTGTCAACGACACTCTTCTGCTGATCAAGCTGGGCCTTTAAGGAGCTTGCGTTTTCCTAAGCACACAAACACGTAACAAGACTGTAACATGAATTTAGCATACGAATTAACACAAGTTGACATAAGATGTATATAGCACATACATGTATAATGCAAACATTCAATAGGATTTGTTTCTAATAGCAAGTTGCATGTACACTTTAGTAACGGTGTGACTGGGCAGACATTTGATCCAGCACACTAGACCTACATGATACTTACAGCATATGATTTACGCCGTTTAAGGGCTTCACGAGCAAGTTCCTCTTCGCCCTTTTGAAGAGCAAGTTGAGCCCTCCGGTACCTACATTTAAGAAAAATGGCATCGAGTGTAAAACAAACAGATGACAGGGGTAAATGTAAGCTTTTAGTTTCCCGTGACATTAACATTACCAATCAGCATCAGCTTGTTCGGCAGCTTTGTACTTGTTCTCGAGCCGCTTTTGAGATGCCAAGACCTTCCCCCAAAAAAAAAACATGTTATCAGGTTGAATGCAAAAGAATATTGTACAATAGGCTTGTATTTCCATTTTACATCTATATGCATAGAGATCCAAACAAACAACCTGACAATACAAGAGGCAGCCAACTGTAACTGGTGAAATTTTAGGATTAACAGTAAACACAACAAACCTGTGCAGTGGCTTGCCGCATCTTTATTAAATCATCATTCATCTCCAAGACCGCTTGATCTAGGATCTTCTCAGGGTCTTCAAATGAACTCAGAATTGCATTTGCATAGGACTAGAAAAACCAACAAGGCACAAGCACTTAGTTAAATAAACACAAAACTATGCTACTGTGTAACGAAGTATTGACTGAAATGGCCTTACTCACCCTGACAACCCTAGTTAGTCTATCAAAGAGGTTACTCCGTATGGCGTTGCACTTAAATCTGTTGACATTTGATTGGCGTACTTGCACAGCTCGAAGAGAAACTGCAGAGGATGTAGCCAATTAGAGGTCATCAACATGGCCATTGGCTCATCGTTAAATAACTACAATATGCACTTCCATATGCTCTCTACTGCAACCATATTAATGTATGTTACCAGCATCAGTGACTGTCTGAGCATGTAAGCTAAGAAGATTAAGAGACATGATAAAATGTAAATATCTGGCATGCTTTAATAGTACATGCTATAGTTTGTAGTTGGAACCGCAAATTAGCATGGAATGGCTTCAATGAACATGCTATTGGAGATTTGGAGGTCAACCCGGCTCGTTTCAGAGCAAGTTCCACAACCATAAAGAAACAATAATCACAATCTCCCAAACCTTCGGCCTATCAACCTTCCAATTTGGACCTCTACGCTAGCATAGGTGTACTAACTATAAACTAGCTAACCGAATCCACAGCTACAAGTTTATTACAGCAATCTCTGCCACAAAGCACATGAAAGACGAGGGCGCAGGGCACGAGCTCGAGAAACGCACCGCTGCCGTTGAGGAAGGAGGTCCGGAGGGCGGCCGGGCGGAAGCTTGCGGTGGCGGGCGGCGTCGCGAGCCTGAGGCTCGTCGGCGGGGCCCTGATCTCCATCGATTCGGGGCGTAGCGGAGGACCAGATGGAGAGAGGAACCCTAGAGTTGCAGACCCTGGAATTTCAGAACCTGTGAACCGATGGACGAGGCAAAGAGGAGAACGTGGAGGGGAAGCGTACCTGGAGCTCCTGTGGCCGGAGATGGGATGGTTGGGGCTCGGGGTCGCCGGAGACTGGCGGCGCGGCTCGGACAGCGGCTTGGGTCGATTTCAAGGTTTGTTTGGTGAATCGGCTGCGGAACGGGGGCGTTGTCGCAAAAGTGGCTGAGCCCTCTCCACCGCCCCGATCTGGACGGTGCACGCTAGATCGGACGGCACACGGGCTCGCTCGGTGTGCGCCGGTGCATCACGCAGTGTTTTTTTTTTATTTGACATCATGCATCACGCAGTGAAGTCACTGCTTCAAAAAGTTCTACCTTTATACGGGAATCGGATCCTCTAACATTGTGAAGGAAAGTTGATGATCTACTGTGTTCAGTTATAATAGTTAAAATGACTTAAATTAATCAGATCCTTCTTTTTATCCATATGATTATAGCTAAAATGACTTAAATTAATTTGCAAATTGATGATCTACTGTGTTCAGTTATAATAGTTACATACAAACAAATTGATGGTGAAATAAAATTAATTTTAAATTATTTATATCTGCAGTAAATACCAACAGTAAACAACCGACTAATTACCTACTAACAGTCCATAACTTTCCTTATTCATTTTACACTAGACAAACACTGTAGCGCGGTGACTTTCCTTCACAATGTTAGAGGATCGGCAAAGACCCGCTTGAATGAAAATGCCAAGCCTGGGCCTGGCATGATGGCCCAGAAGAAGACATTGCCTTAGCATTTTGTACACATTTCTCTAAAAAATAAAAGCATTTTTAGAGACATTAATTTTATCATTTTAAAAAAGTGGATGAATTATATAGAACTTGGAGGAAAACTTCAATGAGAGGTATGGCAGATCATGAGAGAGGTGAACACCCTGTCTTGAACGCCCTGACAACTGGCTTTGGCGTATTTGACTTTTTGCCATATGAACGGAGAGAGAATAACACTGAAGCTCACAACTTGATGTGGTCCATGATTTGCAACACTACTGGAAGCCATGTTTGATTGGGTGATCTACCCCCCCCCCCCTTCCTCCTATTTTATGATACACACTGAAGGTTTTTTTATTTGCCCAAACAAGATTATGTTGGTTTCACATTTTATGCTTGAATATGGGAACCACCATTAGATAGCTTAATCCTTTATAACACTATGCTCCCTAGTTTTAAAGAGCCTACATTTAATTGAAGTCTTCAATTAAAATTGGGTCACCCAATTTTGACCGGGTTAACAATTTCTCGAAGCACTCTCATTCAATTCTTTTATATTATACACTATGCGTTCTATAACACTATGCTCCTTAGTTTTAAAGAGCCCACATACAATTGAACTCTCCAATTAAAATTGGGTCACCCGAATTGAGTTGTTCAATTTATAATTGGGTCACCCAATTTTGATCAGATCAACAAATTCTCAAGGAGCTCTTCCATTTAATTCTTTTATTGTCCTATGTTCCCTAATTTTGAAGCTTTTTCATGCAATTGCGGTATTCAATTTTGGATTTGGTATACGATTTTGACCGGGCCAATGATTTTTCAAATCAATTAGCAACAACCGGCCTATAAAAACACATCAATTCCACACACCCTCCCACCACTAGAAAAAGAAGTGTCGCCATGTGATATTGTACATCAATATAGTAAATGCAGCTAGCCACATAGAAATTTTCCCACATAAATATACGTTGGTTAGCAGATAGCACAAAACCACACCACCAAAAGGCCCATGGAATCACCTTATTATAAAAAATAAATAAAATACACTCCATCATCTCCCCCACCAGCCAGACTAAATATTCCTTTTATCAGCACCAAAATATAAGGGGTATTAGTTTTTTGAAAAGTCAAATTTCTTTAACTTTGAGCAAGATCAGAACAAAAAATATCGCATCCATAATATTAAAAAAATGGGAATTCATTTCATGATGAATCTAATCATATGGAGTTGATATTATGGATTTTGATATACTTCTCTATAAAATTGATCAAACTTAAAAGGTTAGACTTTCCAGAAAAATAATACTCCTACCCCTTATATTTTGAAACATAGGTATGATGTGCAGCGAAGTTTTGGTTCTTGAGCTCATGCACCCGCATAAACAAAATGCAAAAGTACGGATTAACAATAAACGTGTTCACATGTTCTAGTTGTGTGCAAATTTTCAAGGAGAAATGACATTGATGTTGCTGCATAAAAAATATAGTGGTACGAAAAAAGCTTATTTTTGAAAGTTGTTTAAAGCGCCTTTTTTTTCTCAGACCACCACAAATGTTATTTCTTGACCAATTTTCGTACAGTCAAAACAAGCACACACGTTAGAAACCAAAAAAACAGCATTTTATTTTATTTGCTTGACATTTTCCTTGATTGTATTGTCCATCCAGGAGCACATGAGCTCAGGCTCAGAATTGAATTTCTGTTAAAAGGTCGAACTATATTGCACACTAAGAGGATGTTATGTAAGGTCGAATTATATTGCACAAGTCAAAAATACAGTGCAAACCAAGCATTGACCTCCTGTTAAAAATACAATCGCACCTCTGGCCAAAGTACATGATTTTCAGACCAATTAGTCGCTTTGGGCAGTGGCTTTACATTCTCTGTTTGGTGACCTGTGAGGTATAAACGAAAACTCAGTGATTTTCAAGTAGTCGAGGCGGAGATAGCCACGTCCGAGGGACAGGAAGGCGTCGCGCCGATGGACTAGAGGAGCGAACGTTTTGCTCCTGATAGTTGCCGTTTTTCACGTAACAGTCAAATACGGTGGTTCGATTCAACCTGCACAGATTAACGCGACGTCTGTTATCCGATCCCATCCTCCCCTGTTGACCAGGACAGTCGTTGCTCTCTCTCGAGTGCTAACCATGCTCCTCTATAAATACCGGAGCAAACAAGAGTATACGCAGCTGGAAGGCGGCTTCGATCGGTTAGAGATTAGAAACTTTGGAAAGAGAATCATGGCGGCGATGAGCATGAAGACGACGATGGCGTTAGCGCCGCTCTTGTGCCTGGCCGTGGCCGCGTCGCTGGGCGGCGTGGAGGCGAGGAAGCACCCGGGGAAGGAGACCCTGGGGTACTACGAGCTGCGCCGGGGCGAGTTCTCCATGGTCGTCACCAACTGGGGCGCCACCATCCTCTCCGTCAGGCTCCCCGACAAGAATGGTACTGGCTGCTCTTAGTACGTATTCCCTTGATTTTGTTTCTTGTTAAGATGGAGATGCTGATCTATGCATCCATGGTTAATTGGCAGGGCGCATCGACGACGTCGTTCTTGGGTACAAGACCATCGGAGGTTACGTGGTGCGTTGCTTGATCTTGAACTTTTGCTTAACCTCGGTGGTGGTGGTGCCGCCGACATTGATTGATTAGTTCGTTTGATCCTTCCCTTTTTCTTGATTGCCGTAGAATGACACCACCTACTTCGGCGCGCTGGTGGGGCGGGTGGCGAACCGGATCGCCGGCGGGCGGTTCACGATCAAGAACCACCCCTACCACACCTACACCAACGACGGCAACAACACGCTCCACGGCGGCCACCGCGGCTTCAACCAGGTGTTCTGGTCGGTGCGGGAGCGGGCCACCGGCGCCTTCCCCTACATCACCTTCTACTACCGCAGCGGCGACGGCGAGGAGGGCTTCCCGGGCGCGCTGGACGTGCTCGTCACCTACAAGATCGACGGCGACTACTCGTACAGCGTCACCATGTACGCCCGGCCGGTCGACAAGCCGACGCCCGTGAACCTGGCGCAGCACACGTACTGGAACCTGCGCGGGCACGGGCGGGGCACCGTCCTCGACCACTCCGTCCAGATCTTCGCGTCCGCCGTCACCCCCGTCGGCGGCGACCTCATCCCCACGGGCGCCGTGACGCCCGTCGCCGGCACGCCCTTCGACTTCCGCGCCCCGGCGGCGCCCGGCGCGCGCATCGCGGAGGTGGAGGGGGGCTACGACATCAACTACGTGCTGGACGGGCGCGACGCGGACGGGCAGGGGGTGCGCAAGGTGGCGGTGGTGAGCGAGGCCACGTCCGGGCGGGTGATGGAGCTGTGGGGCGACCAGCCCGGCGTGCAGTTCTACACGGGAAACTTCCTCAAGGGCGACGAGGGCAAGGGCGGCGCCGTGTACGAGAAGCACGGCGGGCTGTGCCTGGAGACGCAGGACTTCCCCGACGCCGTGCACAACCCCAAGTTCCCCACCGAGATCTACCGCGCGGGCCAGGTGTACAAGCACTACATGCTCTACAAGTTCTCGATCGCCGGCAAGTAGCCGGGATCCGATCCGTCCGGCCGGCAACAAGTTTTTTATGTTAGTAGTAGTACGTAGCAGTAGCTAGAGAGGATACTTTGACTTGGAATCATGCATGTTGCCGGTGGAATGAATAAACATTACGTTACGGCCGGTGAGGCTCCCCTCATGTCATGTCTCGCTCGCTCGTCCTCCCGTGTGCTCGGCCTTGTTGCCGATTCGGGGAGCTCGTCATCGCGCCCTGCTTGGTGTCTAGGACCGTGTCCTCCTCTGTTCAGAGATGGGCATCCATATTTTAGAATGCACGTCAATTGTACTTCCCCTCGGATATGGATGTATCTACAAATAAAATACGTCTAGGTACATCTATTTCTGCGACAAGTAATTCCAAACGGAGGGAGTATCTCGCACTGCCTACTATCTTCGTCTCCCTAATCTAGTATTACCACCTATGTCAATGGCTCATCCGGTCACAATCTCCCTTCTACTGCCACCCCGGCACACTTTGAATTTAAAGCACACAATTGTGCAGCTGTGTATATGTGAAGATTCCAAAACAGAAAAAGAAAACCGTATGTAAGAGGCTATCGATATCCATCTAGCCTTTGCACGGCAGTAGGGGCGAAAAGAAAAAACCGAAGACATAGAAAGCTAATATTGGTCTAGAAAAAGTAAAAGTGGAGAAATCATAAGCTCACAAAATGGACCTGAAGGCTGAATATATAGTAGAAATCACATCAAAAAAGAAAGTGTGCCTCTTGAACAACTTATGATGAATAACAATATTAAGCAAATCGGTAGTTAAATGCTCGAATAACCAACTTTCCTGAGTATATTTTATCAACGTTTATATTTCACACCATCCTTTGCATAGAGCATTCGTCTTCGCCCAATATTGATGGGTCGATATGGCTTGGCAGCACTTGTAAGAAGATTTAGTATTATCAAATAGTATACGGTGATGGATTAGGTAGGACACCTGGTCGAATATTTTATTTCCATGTACTTTCTATTTTATTGGAGGAAGGAGATGTGACGTCGGACAATAAAATTGAAAAAGTCTGAGAAACAATAAAACGACAATAGGTGGGGAAGTTTTGTGCCAGAAGAATATGATGGGGCCCGGACGGCCTAAGCGACCACCTTACAAGGGCGCTTACGGCCTGTGGGTAGGTGGCTCCGGTGCTCGATGATCTAAATATTCAGTGAAACCTCCACACTAATTATCGAGCATTTTTTCGCCGCCACCACATCGCATTTCTAGGCAATCTTCGTTTTCAACCCTCATCTAGTACTCTCCCGGAGGGGGATCATCTCCGTCATCATCGACATCGATTCCCGTGCTCTAGATAATGAGTGCTATGATAAAGCTAATGGTCATTCCTATGATGAGTGGGTAGCTAAAATCTCAGGGAGAAAATTTTCTTCGGTCTTGCTATTCAAAAAAATGACGCACTTGATGAAAGTATTGCTTTTTATGGTGACACTACGTCTATTATCACTATTGAGGATGATTATGTTATGCCTGCTACTTATTATACTGTTCTTGATTGGGGAGACAATTATGATACTCCTTATGGCATACAAAATTTATATGGTGCAAATGATGAATTTTTTATTGATGACGATGGTTGCAATAGATGAAAATGGGTTTGGAGAGGTCAGTTCTTTAGCTAGTGTTGACCCCACCATTTTGGAGAGTGTTATTATTTATCTTGATGATTGCAATTGGATTTTGGAGATCCGCATGCACATGAAGCAATAGTTATATAAGAACTAAAACACACAAACACATAACAAACAAATCAAGTCGACTCAGCTAGGGATCACAGTGTGGTTGCAGAGAGGAGAATATAGTTGTGGATGATGGGGAGGACAAATTCCGTTGCGCCGTGGTATGGGCCCCACAATTCAGAGGTGTTAGGCGATAAGGAAAAGCATATGAGGTGGTTGAGGATCGGGAGAAAGGATACGAGGAGGCGGGTTTGGCGCAGCACCTCCCTATGCATCACATGCAAATAGACATTCCTTGTTTGTTTGATCAACCATGAACACTAAGGGCAATGTCCGAATGGGATGATAAGCAGGAGGCGGCATAGTCCAGAGACATTCGATGGGGATGATTCACAAAGTGATATTTGGAGTTTGAGTAGATCCCTATAATGGCATTGTCAAGTAGTAGCACATGCAACAACAAAAGGGGGTCGATGAGGCGGGGAACTTGAGTTGTCTTCCTTTTTTGTGGTAAACTTTCAACCTATTAATCTTCAATCATGACAGTACAACGAATACCAGAAATAACGAAAAATACATCCAAATCCGTAGAACACCTAGCGACGACTAAAAGCATTGAAGCGAGTCGAAGACGCACCGCCTTCATCGCCCTCCCTCGCCAAGCCGGACAAAACTTGTTGTGATAGAGAGTTGGAAGTCATCGTGTTAAGGCCCCCAAAAAACTAGTGCACCAGAACAGCAACCGCCGCCGATGAAGAGAAGTATGGATCGAAAGGATTTAACATGAAGATATACGTACATAGTCAAAGGAAGACAAGATCTGAGCAGATCCACCAAAGATGATCACGGACCGAATCCTCGCGTGATCCATCGAAGACACACCTCCACACGCCCTCTGACGATGCTAGACACATCATCGGGACGGTGGCTAGGCGGGAAAAACCTTATTCCATTTTCGGGGAGCCGACACCATCTCGCCTTCTAGAATAGGACACAAACTCTAGCAAAATTCAAAGAAACACCTAAAAACGGAGCCTTCCCGCCAGTACGGGCCGGGATCCACCGCGTCCCATGACCCTAAGGCCACAGGAGACGAGGCACATCGACGGCGTTGCCGACAGAAGGCAGGAACCCTAGTCGTTTTTCCCTTGGAAGAAGAGACAAACGGACGAAGAGACACGTGAAGAAGTTGATGCTGTCACCGGTGGCAGAACGATAAAGAGAAGAGAGTACTCAGGAGAAGATGTGAGGTGAGCAGAATGTCCACGCACGGGATGTGTCGCGAGATGTTTTTGGTGAGCGGACATGATATAGGTTTGGGAATGATTTTTTTTCGTATATAATCATAACACATGTCGAGTTAAAGTTTATTTAGTAGACCAAAAAATGATGACGTGATGCACTCTTTTGCTTTACCCAACCACATTAATTTGTCACATTTTCCAGTAGTACATTCAAACATCTCCACAAAAGATCTTATCAAAACCACAACACGAACATGTTAATTTTGGGGACGCCGCACAATCCGCACGGATATCTTCTCCCATACGACAACCGAGAAATCTCCCATCTCCCAGAGTAGAAACAGCGCAACTGGCCGCAGAAAATCTCCGCACGCACCCAATTAATGTCTCCTCCCCGCTCGCACGTCGCCCGCGCCGCCTCTGCTTCCCGCCCATGAACCAACTCCATGGACCCGTCGCACAGGTAACCACAGCCAGCCCACCACACGGGACCCACATGCCGCTCCCCAGCCTCGAACACCGGCTCCACCTACGAAACCAGCGCCATGGAACTTCCCGCCAGTGCTCTCCCCCAACCCGCGCGCGAGCTACTAAACCCACGCCCCACCCCCACCCCATTCGCAACACACATCCCAGTAGTCCTCCTAGCCGCCGTCGCTTCGAACCCGGGAAGAAAACCCTACCGGCCTAGCCCCACACGCCGGCGCGGCGGCGAACCCCGGCCGATCGGCGCCGATGAGAGGGGGGAGGCGCGGGACGGGGAAAGTGCGGCGGGGAGGCGGCGCCGCCGCCGCTCGGCCGCCGCCGGACGAGCGCGCCGCCGACGTCCAGGTCATCGAACTCAGCGATGGTGAGTGATACGGGGCGCATGTGCGTGAACTCTTGCCTTTTTATTTCTCCTGCATTTCGGTTTAGATCGGGCGTCCAGGCGATTTTAGCTTGAGGTTTCGCCGGATTCACGTAGCTGTAGGTTGTTGGTCGGAACTTTAGGCGAGCTTCCGAGTAACTCGTTTGGTCGGGGTTGGAAATGACCGGCATTTGCCATGCATATGCGCGCACCGGTCGATTTCGTTTTCGAGAGCGCATCGATTGGTATTTTTCCCGATCCGAAACAAATTGCCCCCCAATCTTGTGAGTTGGATTTTTCTTCGCTTTTTTTTGTGGGACAACATCTTTTTCTTCGGTCAGTTTGCAGCGTCGAACTGTTGATCACTGTGTCAGATGCGAAATTTCGTTCGGATTATCACTTTCTTTTTGCAATTTTATTTTACAGATGAGGTGAAGTCAGCAACGCAGACAAAACCACCGGAAGGTGTGACTAGAAGTTCAAATCTCTCCTGATCGATCGTCTCTTGAGGCGCGAACACGAAGCCCCATTCACGTTCTATACATCAACTAACTCCCTGTTTCTGTTTACAACTGATGACTGCATCGTAGTTTCCGCAAAGAACCTCGGGCGTCTCAGGAAGCGAACAGCCGCCGGTGGTGCTGCAACTTCTGAGTTGCATGAGGACGAGGTGCAGGCTGCTGATGTCATGCCGAGCAATGGTGAAGGTACGAGTGTTGGGAGGAACACTCATATCTCTTTTGAGTTATTTTGTTAAATGTCCCTAGTGTGTGAGAAATTAATGGGGACCCAGTGCGAGACTAAAAATTAGACCATGAATGTAGAAATAATGAAAACATTGGTTTTACTTATTACCACTGCACATTTTCTGTCAACAAATTATAACCTGCCAAAAGGTTCATCTTGGAACTATTAACTGAAATGTGCCGTCCTTTTAGCACGAGGCAGTGGCACATGAGGATGAAATGTCCCATCCTTCCAGCATCATGGTTCTAAGATTAGAGCAATATGGCTTCTTTACACTATTCATTGGCAGAGGGAACACCTAGAGTTAGGTTTATGCGATTAATTTATTCCTTGATGGGCTGGATTGGGAGTTTTAAGTAGGGTAAAAGAGACATGTGAGGTGGAGAAACTATATCTAACATGAGATATTTCTCATCAAGTTATTTGATCTTTTAATGTCGAAGCTTTGCTAGTTTGTATTTTTATAGCTCATTAATTGTTCAGTTAAAAATAGTAAGTAGTATTTCCACTAGTCAAGAAAAAATTGGGGCCTCCAAGATTTTCGGGCCCCTGTGCACCAGCTGCACCTGTACATGCCCAAATACAGGCTGAATCTTTTTCATATGTTTGCATTTCTGTTGCAAGTGACATTCGATTCACTGATGTATAATTTGGTAGAATTATGTGCCTACATACATAAACGGAGTTAAATTTTCTATGCAACTGCAGCAATTCTTATCCAGATTTGTTTATTTTTGCATCATTATAAATTTTAACCCACCAAAATCTGCAGCCAAGATCTTCTTTTTGCCTATTAACGCAGAGACTTTCTAGCCTCTTGAAGTGACTGTAAACTTCTTTAATCTATTTTTAATAAGATAAGATATTTATCATAATTACACATAGCTAGATGTATTTGCAAACAGCGAGGATGGTAAGAGAGTGAGCTATTTACAGTTCTGAAACTTAAAAATGTATAAATTAGAGTGAAGTTGTTACATATGCCTTCTTTTTGTTAATTCGAAATGGTGTTTCACATGTATTACAAGGTTACAATTTGTTTTACAATTTTGACTCACGATATTAGTTTGAACTTATTTCACTGCAGGTGGGCAACTGTCGCCTCCATGTAGAAGGTCCAAACGCCTACAGAGAGAACGAACTGAAAAGCAAGAATTGAGTAGCAGGGAGAGTCAGCATGATGTATTTGTGAACAGTGAGGATGGTAAGAGTGAGTTGCTTTCAGTTTTGTAGCTTGAAGATGTATGAATTAGAGTGAAGTTGTCATGTATGTCTTGATATGTAAATTCCAAATGGTGTGTCAGAGTCCAAAATGTTGGTTCGACGAAGGAGGCCAAACCACCTCAGAAAGAGATTTACATCCGAGTATTTCAGTGGTGAATGGAATGAAGACAAATATATATCGCGGAGCAGCTCTGATGATGGTATGCTCAAGTGTTAACTTTTTGTGTGCTAAATTTGTCAAAATGTTGTCTTAACCAACCAAAATACTCCCTACAAAATGATACAGCCATATAACCATTGTTCTGTGGCAAATAATTTAAAGTTTGCATTGTGCAGATGATGATCACTTGCCCCCCCAGCGAAGGTCAAAGCGTCTTTGGCACAGAATGGGAACTAGCAAAGATGCATACAACGGCGATTCTGATAGTGACACTGTAGATAGTAAGTGGGCATACTTTGTGATCAATATTTTTGTTTACATTTTGTTACCATGATTCTCCCTTTTCTGTGTGTTTTGCTTCATAAACTCTCCATATGCATTTTTCTGGAGTAAATTGAGCAGCCTTTTGGAAGCATTTCTCTTCTTTTGAAAAAACTAAGTCGGATAACCAAGGATCCTTATAAGATGATACGATGGAGGACCATGCTTGCTTATTGTCTTTGTTTCATTGCACAATAAATTTCATGATTTGGTTTTGAATTCGCTCAAACTTGTAACCTTCACTTACTTCCCATATCATTTGATCAGATGCCCCCTCTTGATTAGACTTAAGTTCTTATGAACACACCCACATAGTGGATTAAGCACTACCACATCTTTTCAAATCATGTAATTTGTATTTATTCTGTGCACCCATATAGTAATTTGTATTTATTCTGTGCCAATTAGGTGATCATGTGCCATACAAAATTTTCTCCAACATTAAATTTTACTTTTGAAATCACCACAGATCATAGGAAGGCAATTCCATGCAGAAGAATGTCAAAGCGCCTACAGCAGAAACAGAAGGCTGATCATGTTTCAGATGTAAATTCACAAAAAATAGTCTGTTAACTCCTGCTCTTCATGAAGTAATAAATCTTTCCTGTTCATTTTTAGGAGAATTGCACTAAAGCTTCTCTGTGCATGTTGCCAACGTCTAAATCTTCAGGATCAGGTATAAATAAGTTATTGATTTGTTGAAAACCGTCAGTTTATTGCCCTTGCGGTGGGTTTTACGGTGCCAATATTATGCACAATTAGTATCTTTTTTATAAAGGGCATTTTTATTAACTCAAAACGTAGTATCAAGCGGATACAAAGCATGATGAGCAACACCCAACCTCTGCATAACTAAGATGCACAAAGCCAAACACTTACAAACTGACAAAAGATAAAAAAATCGGACATATTGACAACAGTAGAGTCATATAGGACCTACACTGCGCCACCAGTAAATGCACAGTTGGTACTTGACAGCCAACTCATCACTGAAATTTCTAAAACTCTTGTATAACTATTACTATATGTGTCTGTATATGCATGTACCATTCATGAATTAATGTTCTCCAGTGAAAACTAAACAGTGGATGTTGCAGCCATACCAACTTAATTATGCTTGCTGTAGCTTGCCGCTGTGACAGTGCAGACTCACGTTCATGCATTTTTTCTGCCTTTTAATGACCTGTCGGGTACCTGTGTGCTTGTTGCGAGGTTAATATAACATGAACTTTCTGTTTTGTACCAGATGATGAGCTATTGCGTAGCACTGTAAAACTTTGCAAAAGCGCTTCTAGTGGACCTACTTGCTCAATATGTAAGGTATATGTTATTTCTGTGAGGAATTTTGTAAGGTTTGCTTGAGCTGTTTTTTTTCATCACCTTGTATCCGTCAATCTTATGTGATTTTTTTGTGCACAGAGTGGAGCCGGCAGCTGTCTTCTGATCCAGTGCCAGAACACAAGCTGTTCTCGTAGCTTCCACACCTTCTGTCTTAGTCCTCTGATGCAGGATAGTAGAGGCACTTTGGAATGTCCTCTCTGCAAAATCGACCAAGCATCCTTGGCTAAGGGGACGGAAGTATATGCCTTAAAAAAGGTCCAAACACTTGTTGGTTGCAGACGGGTAATTCTTCAGGAGTCAGATTTCCAGTATCAAATGCTCGTGAAATGGCAATCACTTTCTCATCATCACGACTGCTGGGTTTGTTTTTCTCCTTGCCACATTCTTGTTTATTGTAGCTGCCTTGGCATTGCTGTCGGCCCCTATTGCCACATACTTATGTATCGGCATGTCTCGTTAGCTACATATATTTCCTTTGTTAGAATGGTTTTCGTCTATGTGATGTCAGTACAATCAATGTGAAATTTGTAATTATTTTACTGAACATCTGGATTTTACATGCTCTAGGTTCCACTTGATTGGCTTCGTGTTTTTGAGCCTCAACGAGCACGAACCTACATAAGCAAGAATACGTAAGCCCCTTGCCTTCTATAATTGCTGCTATTATTCTTTCGTCAGATCTGAAGCTGTCCTTTTGATGCCAATTATCTAGTTGGTCCATGTAGGCAAAGTTTTCTTCATTGACGTGTTATGAACTATGTATCTATGTAATCTTTGAACAGTCAAACAAGTATTCCTTTTACATGCAGTTTAAGTCTGCTATCTACTGATTTGTTTTCTCCTTCTGGTTACTCTATAAGACCTGAATGAATAACGAACTGTAATGAACTCACACTTGCCATTTAAAAAAAAATTGCCCTGTGTTCTTAACTGGTACCACTTCTTTTGAATGCTCTCTCATATTCTTTCTTATGATTATACAAACTTATTGCAACAGCTTACCTAAAGAGGCATACTCGGAGGATCAAAGGAAACCTGAATGGCTTGAAGTAGATCGTGCCATTGCATGCCGCCGGAAGTTTGGTTATGATGGTTTATGTGACGTCCTGGCTAGTTTTGATAATAATGAAGATTTTGAGGGACACGAGTTCCTCGTGAAATGGAAAGGACTTGACTATTGTGATGCCACATGGGAGTCGTATTTCACGGAAGGCGTGCCATCAGCTGTTTCTATGCTTGTCCAAAGGCATAAAAATACTGTACGAAGCCCGATGAACATTGATGTGATGGTCCCAGAAAATGTACTATACAATTACCAGGTTCAGGGGTTACAATGGATTCTTGACAATTTCAAATCTAGGAGGAGCGTTATTCTTGCTGGTATGTTCATGAACTGTAAAGTCAAAATCGACGCATTGTATGTTATACTATTATTTCAGTATATATGACCCAAGTATTATTCAAATATTGTTGCAAGGGCTTCTTACATATTTTTTTGAGATAACAAAAGTTTTGCATCTTAATGCATTTTAATACATACGGAGTTTTTATGTACAATGATTATTATGTACTGCCTCCGTCTCAAAATTCTTGTCTTAGATTTGTGTAGATACGGATGTACCTAATACTAAAACATGACTTGATACATCCGTACTTAGACAAATCTAAGACAAGAATTTTGGGACAGAGGGAGTACAAATTTATCGCGATGGAATCTGGCACTCTGTCCATCCGGAATTAGTTGACACTCAAACGGATGTATCTGATTCATCAGTTTGAGCATCAACTAATTCCGGACGGAGGCAGTATTAACTTTGGTTCCTTCTGTAATAACCCGGTCTGAAGAGATACTTTTACTTTTCTTACCAAAGACATCGATGTAGGGTGTTACTTGTGAATTACTGCATGCATATGTCTTGGAAGAAGCTTCTTGGCGTAATTCTTGATTGTTCTTTTCTCATTTATATTGTAAAGACAATAACGGAAATTTTTCCTTTTCTTTTTCTATTTTTAGATGAAATGGGTCTTGGCAAAACTGTCCAAGTTGTTTGCTTTCTCAACCGCATAATCAAAGGAAGTCTGACCACATCTCCTGCATTGGTCATTGTTCCCAAGAGCATCCTACTGCAATGGGAAAAGGTTTGTATAACCTTCATGATCTTCTGCCATAGTATCCTGAACGTTTGTAGTGAAGGAGCTCAAATCATTGTCCTTAACTCTTCATACTGTGTCAAATGTAATTTCTGGATGCATGTTCTCTGTATTAGGAATTTGATCGCTGGGCACATGATCTTAGTATTGTTGTTTACCAAGGAGATAAGGACTCCAGAAAGTGTATTCAAGCTCATGAACTGTACTCTTCCAAAGGAAGACTCTGTTTGATGCTCTAGTGACAAGTTATGAGATTGTCCAAATTGATAAAGCAGTTCTAAAAAAGATTAAGTGGTCAACGATTGTCAGTAAGTTTTTTTTAGCTGCATCGAGGTTATCTAGTCTTAATTTGTCTCTGTTATTAGCCTGAAAGTTAACATTTCTGCTGTCGTACATCACCTCCCTTTCGCTTCAGTTGATGAGGCTCACAGATTGAAGACGCTTGATTGTAATCTTGCATCCTGCCTATTGAAATATAGCTCAGATTTCCGGTTGCTACTTACAGTAAGTCTTCCATACCCTAGCCCTAGGTGTACTTTTGCCTAATTTGAGAAGTAATGATTTGTCCCATCTGGTCTAATTCTGGGAATTCCATCTGTGTCATGCAAACTATTACACCCTGTTTACCTCAGATCCTTGGAAGTTTGTACTTTAGCCGTGATGTATATTGTGTACCATAAGGGCTCACTCATATTTTGTGATATCATTGATTTGGATGTGTGCATACCAGCTTGGTACCATTGACTTCCTTGTTTTTAGAAAGAGCTCTGTCAAAAAATTTCATCAGAAAGAGGTCTATAGACTTTTGAGGGAATGAATCATTTGCCTACTGTAGTTGTTTAGGAGCAAATATTTCAACTCCACACAGCCCGTAGGCATTTCGGAATAGTTATCTTAAATAGTAAGCTTTATAAAGTTATTCCCCAGTCCTATGATTCCATAGACCAAATAAAATGTTATTTGAGGCATATATAGCTTATAGTACTTCTCATTGAAATGCATTTTAATTGCCCTTTTCTGGAATGATCTGATCATGTGGTTGGACCTTGTTCCTCTTTCTCTTCGCCGTACAGGGACCATTCCAAAATAACGTCCTGGAGTTGTTTTCATTGCTTCATTATATTGATCCAAATGAGTTCTCTGACCCAAAGGATGATCTGTTGTTCTCACCAATTGAATCTGAGCGTGGTCTGACAATAGATGAAAAAATCGCCCGCATTCCTGAGATTTTAAAGCCTAGGTGATTTTTCTGTCTAATGATGAAGTTATATACTTTGTTTATTTCATAACTTGGATGTGGCTCTTAGTTCTTTCATGTTTGGTTTGCTAGGATGTTGAGGAGATTGAAAGCTGATGTGCTAAAAGATTCTATGCCAACAAAGAAGTGGGTAGAAGTTCCGTGTGCACTTACAGATTCTCAGAGAGATCTTTACATTAATATTCTAGAGAAGAACTACTCAAAGTTGAACAGTGCTATTCAGGATGGTCAGTCAAAGAGTTTTCACTTGCATTTATCGTTAGTTTATATGTACTTTTCTAGTTTGTCTTAATCTGCATCAAATTCTCTTGATAAAGCTGGTTTCTGCTAATGTTATTCTCGACCATGCATATAAATGTGTGCCACTTTGTATTAGAGAACACTCGGAGAAGTTGTTTAGTACAATGCCACTAGTGTCAGCGACAAACAATCAAAAGAGAACTTATAGCAACAAAAACAGGGCTACAAGAAAGCAAAAACTAGGCTACAGAACAGCAAAACCTGGCTAGTCAGTTCTGGGTGTCTAGCATGCAACAGTCACTTCCTGTGATCCCTAGTGCTAGTGAAGCCGCCATAAGTTTGTCTCTGTCGACGACTTGTAGTCCAGCCTCCACCTGTAAAATACGCAGGTGTTGCAATGCCTCCAGGTGGCTGGTTTGTGCTAACATTATGGCATTATGCGTGGGAAGTTTAAATATAGGAGAGCATTTTTTGCAAAGCGAGTGATATCTGTCCAATGCAACTTCTTTAGGCCTTCAATTTAGCATGGCCTTCTAGTGGTACGTGCTTTTACCACCAGTCACTTAATTGCAACACTACTAGAAAAATGGGGTCATCCCACGAAAATCTTGGAAGCTCACCAACTATACTTGGATTGATCTATGCCTAAACTTAAATGGCACATACACTTCAAGCTTAGATTTTCTGATCAGCAAATTACAATGGCAAAGAACAAATTTCAGGGCACTCACCGACAGCATTTTTGACTTGTGGAACTTGCTTGCCTTGAAGTATTATCTGTATTACCATTTTCTCATGGAGTATCTCTGAGTGGTGGGAACCAAGTTATCTAACTTCACAGAATGTTCTTATAATTGGGCTTATGTACTTGTGCTAGCCAAGTAGTATTTACATTGGGGCTGACAGATTTGTGTGCACCTTTTCAGGTAGGAAGCGTTCTCTGAACAACGTACTAATGGAACTGCGAAAATGCTGCAATCATCCGGTAGATTTTGCATCCATTTAGTTGTTGAAGGCTACATCTACTTCCCTTGAATCTTTCTTGCCATAAACTTGTGGAATTCCATGTGTCTTGATATTTTATGATAAGGAACATTTTGACAAAGATTTGTGTGAGGTGGCGATATAACATATTTAGTGCAGTGTGTCATGCATTTGAATTCTGCATTCTGTAGTATGTTTTGATGCAAACTAATAGATTTTAACTTCAAGTCTCGCTTCTCCTGCTAATTTGTTTCACCTTCTCCAGTATTTGTTTACAGGATCGGATGTTAAACAACATGCAGGAGAAGATGTTCTCCAATCACTAGTTTCTGCATCAGGGAAACTTCAACTCTTACAGAAGGTGCCTTGACCTACTACTACTGCATCCTATCTAGCGTTGCTCGCTTATTTGTTCCATATGTTTTGTTCTTGGATGTAATAATCGTCAATTCTTAATCTGCAGTTGCTCCCAAAATTGAAAGAGAGAGGGAACCGTGTATTGATTTTCTCCCAGATGACGAAGATGCTTGATATTCTTGAGGACTTCCTTTCTTTCCTGGGATACACATATGCACGGTATGTTTCATTAATCAGACCTATTCAATCTTCTGATGGATATATGGTTCCATTTATCCTATCCTACAGTGATGCTCAATATTTCTTCAGTCGTTTCAGAGTATAGCTGACATTTTTTCTCTTTCTTCTTTTGACTTAATATATCTGTGTTGGCGTGCAGCATTGATGGATAGACAGCACTCTCTGAGAGGCAGGAGAGCATAAAAGAATACAACAACACTGAAAGTGAAACATTTATTTTCTTGATGTCAACTCGTGCTGGTGGTATAGGTATTGACCTGGTATGAATTCTAATACTCACAGCCTCATCTGTTTTTATTTCTTCCACTTTATGGAACTGGACTAACATTATTCACTATTATGGCAGCCTGGTGCTGATAGAGTAATTATATATGGTGAGTGGTTTTTAGTTATCTGCTTCATTCACCTTAAATCCTCTTGGCACTTATTTTTCCTTTGTGTGTTCAGATCCAGACTTCAATCCATTTATGGACTTGCAAGCACAGTCCAGGGCTCACCGGATTGGCCAGACCCGACCGGTGGTTGTTTACCAGCTTATTACAAAATGTTCTGTTGAAGCGAAGATATTGCAGAAGTCTAAGCAGAAGTTGGCCATTGAAAATATTTTAATGAACTCTTCCAAGAAGCCGCCAAGTGCAGATGAGCTGAAGTCCATTCTACTACATGGAGCCAAGATAATTCAGGACAAAAAGGAGATTAAAGCTGTATCAATCCATTATGACGACGAGGCCATTGAGAATCTCCTCAAGCTAGATCCTTCGAGCGATGAGATGTGCACTTCAGAGTGCAACGGCTATCTTGGCGGCATCGAGAGCTTTCCTCATGGTTCCGAGGACGTAGTACCTCCCTCCCCCAAGGTTGACGATTTAAAAGTATTCAAGCCTGCCACTCCCAAGGTGGATCTTGGCCGCGGGAGAAGGCAGAGGAACCTCGTGAAGTATTTCGAGGAGACGGACAATGAAGACAGTGATGACATGTACGCTCCAGAGGCTTCCTCCGAGTCCAGTAGCTCTTCCTCTGATGATGAAACAGATGAAGAAATTCCTGAAGTAGCACGCGCTAGAACTGAAGTAGACATGGAAGCTGAAACAGTGAGCGTTGTGAAGCCAGAAGTAGCTCCCGTTCCAGCCCCTCTTCCTCAGAGTCAGAGTCCGGCAGCTCTTCCTCAGATGAAACGGAAGAGGTTAAGCCTATTGTAGCAGGCGTGAAGTCTCAAGCGTCCGGCAGCTCTTCCTTGGAGTCCGGTAGCTCTTCCTCAGAGTCAGAGTCTGGCGGCTCTTCCTAGGATGATGAAACCGAAGAGGTTAAGTCTGTTGTAGCACCTGACAGTTGATGCAGAAACTCAGGCTAGTCGTCCATTCCTTTTGTATAGGATTATCTATATAACTGCGTAAGTAGAATTATGTGGCTGATTTATATGCCGACTTTTGGGGCATCTGCCCATGTATGGTGAGAACTGACGAGTGATGACACCTTTATTACCTTATTTATTATGGTTGTTGATATATAGCTAGTACGTAAGAATTATGAGTGATGGCATCTACTCCCTCCGTTCTGAATTACTTGGCGCGGGTATGGATGTGTCTAGATGTATTTTAGTTTTAGATACATTCATTTCTGTGACGAGTAATTTAGAACGGAGGGAGTATATATTACCTTGTTATAAGAATTATGGTTCCTGATACTGTCTGGTAACACCTGGCATTTGCACATTTTTCTCTCCTGATGAGGAAATGCAGAAGTTGTCTCCATGCATTGCTGACATGGCTAATACTCCCAATCTACAACTCCCAACTTTCTAAGGAGCAAATTCCGGGCGTTTGTTGAAGTAAACTCATGATGATGGATTGTGTGATGCTGAAGACTGCGGCATTTCTATACCTCCAAATCCACCAAACGGTGGGCATGAAGTCCTTCCCGGACTGGTGGTCTCGCCATGGATCTGGCCATGCAAGGACCTTATGCATAAGGCTTGTGAAAAGAGGGCAACTGGAGCAGAGGCGACCCACCAGGACCAATGTCTGTCCCTTTGGGTTCGGCGGCGGCGATGCTTTGCTGTTACTCAATTTTGAGATGTCGTGTTGAGCTCATGTGCCTTAGGTCGGCGTCGTCTTCAGGCTCATGCCCGACAGCGAGGCCTTGCCATTTGTAGTGGACTCGTGTTTTTTTTCAATGCGGTTTACCCTATTCGGTTCATTCCTTGATCTGCTTGTAGAAGAGATTCACCACTGCCTTGTATTGTTTGGCATTGTGGCTTCATTTATAATGGGAGGCGAAATCTATTTCAACAATGGTCTCTTCTGATTTGTCAACACCTCGGCGGGTGTTGTAGTCCCCTCCACGACGCCAGTTCAACCCCCAAGACCTTGACAGTGTTGTACCAAGATTTATGAAGTAGTGAGCGTCGTTAGTCCAATGCAGACACCAATGCGGATAATTAAATAGTCTCCAAATATTCGGATCTGGTAGCCTGGACATTTTTACCATCCAACGATGATCATCAAAATTGTTTGGACTTACGTCCGAAATCCCACAAATCAGAACCAAACCTAGGGAGGTTTGGGGGAGTCAGGATATTCATCACGTCGGATTCCGATACCCCCGGCCAACCAAAATACCCTATCCGGAGCCTTTTTCACCCCCACTCCGTCCCTCCCCATGTGCTCCGTATCTGCACCCTCATAGACTGCCGCCACCGTTGTACCACCCCGGCCACAGTTCAAGCCTTGCCGGACCTTCCCCACCCCACCTACGCACTTGCCCACCTTGGACTAAGCCGCCGTTCCACCCCGGATCGGGCCGCAGCCCAGGTATCCTCCGCCCTTTGTGGATGTCGGCCATGGCAGACACTACGCCCGGCAAGTGTTCAGTCAAATGTCGTTTCTAATATTCTTGATGTTATCATTGTTTACTTTGAAACAAACACAGTGGCAATGTACTCGGTGGAAGGGGGAGGGTGATCTGTTGTGTGAGGCATGGTTGCAATTTTTTGTTGATAGCTTACCAAGATGACCACTTGGTGTGCGAGGCATGGTTGGGCATAAGTGTGGAGTTTCAAGGCATGAAGCAAACTGCCGTGACATTTTGCCAACTTGTACATGCATGTTTGGTTCAATGAGCACAAGCACTACATGCCCTACAATGTGAAAGTGAACCATGATTGCGGTGCGAACTCGGTACTCTATCAATGGCATGCCATTCAGAAAACCGCCGACATGTATTGTGTTGTGTGTATGCACAATTGCAAATAAGGTGACCAAGGGGCGCGTCATCAGAAGAACCCATAAGTTTTGCTTCTTGTTGCTCTACGGGTAATCATTTCATTGCTTTGCTCAATGTTGCAACTTGGGATGTCTTTGGTTACCCGCATGAGGACCAACCAGGCCCGCGCAGGAAAAAAATGGGGTGTTTGGTTACCTGCATTCACTGTTTGGCCTGCACTGCACAAAGCTTAAAGCACCTTGGGGCCAGGCCAGATGGGAACCGCCGAATCAAAAGTTTTTCCATAGCCAGGCTCGCGATATGCACGCGGGCGGCGACTGTTGGACGTGGGGAGACACGTTTTGAGACGTCACGATGTTTCCTACAACACTAGCAATAATTACCCTCACCGCGCTCTCTCCATTCCCCCACCTTCACACCGGCAGCGATGGTCAGTGGATCGGAGAACAGCAAGACGACCACCGACCTCCATCACGGGCATCACCAACATCTCCCGTAGCACTTCGTCAAAGGCGATAAGCCCTATTTTCACCTTCTAGCTTATGATTTTTGTATCCGGTCCGCGTTTAGGTTCGACCTGCGTTCTAGGGGAATGGGGAATCGGGAATCGGGATAAATAGCCATAGTATTGATCAACACTTCTTCACGAGTACTAAGTAGTGATGGATTTTAGGGTTCCAACCAGGATTGACTACAAGGGGAATGGGGATTTGGGGTTAATCTTACATAGTAGCGGTAAATCCTAGCCGCAACGGCCCTGGAGGTGCTTGGAGCAGCGTCCCCCTTGGCCTTGTAGTTCTCTCCTGGCTCGACCATAGCATGCACCCTCTCGCCATCCTCGTCATCGTCCAGATCGATTGACATACTATGGTGGCCTGGCTCCGGGGCCCTGACCACCACCTCCACCGCTCCATCTTCCTCCTCCAGCTCTGGAGCGATGACCTCCGGCGCCACCTCTGTCTTAGCCCAGAACGCCGTGGCACACTAGTCTTGAGGAGCTTTTTACCCCCTGTACTTGGCCCATCTTGCTCTCCGACCAACGTTGCCGGAGTTAGCCTGATTCATGGCCCAAAGCAAGATGTCCACCGCATAGCACTCTTCACTAGGTCATGAATCAACGTATTCAACTTCTCCATCATCGCCTTCTTGACCAAAACGTTAGCCTCCTTGTGCATGTCCTTGATGCTTGTGAAGTTCGAGCACACTTCCATGGTGTTCTCGAACTTGGTGCGAGCACCCCTAGGAAGAAAGCTCTCCAACCAATGCCCCAAGGGAATGGGTTGGGGATGGGATTCATGGTGATGGAGAGGTGGAAGAGGTGTGAGAGTGAGAGACCTTGAGGGTTAATTAAGTGTGGTGGTGGGTAAGTAGTAGAGTGTTTGGGTGGGTAAATATAGGGGCGTTGAATGGTAGGATTTAATTCTGATCAAACTTTGAACTTTGTGTTGTTCATAATGCGGATCGAGATGGAGAACAAGGGTAAGGAGGTGGTGCCGGCCTTGGAGGACGTGCCATCCATGGCTGAGGACATGTTGGTGGAGGAACCCCCCAGCGGCAAGTGCCGAAACTATGGGCACTACCATGAGGAGGCAGGGCCAACTCACTTCTAGAAGGTGATCCTTGCCCCAAAGCTGGAGTGCCTTCCTATGCCTCTAGACTTCACGAAGCACTTCCCGACTGTGCCTCAGGAGTTCAAGCTGAAGATGAACACAAGTTGTGCATGGAGGGTTACGGTACCGCTGATGAATAACAGGGTCACACAATGATCAGGGTTGGGCCCCCTTCACCGTTTTCCTCCAGATCAGGATCGAGTACATGGTCACCTTCAAACTCCTGACTCCCGACACCATGAAGGTGATCGTCTTCAACAACGACGGCATTGAAGTGGTGATCAAGTGCGGGAAGCATGACGACACCTTCGATGTGAACGTCTAGGAGAGCTCTCTTTTGCGCTTGCTGGTGTAGTTTGTAATATGCCATATTTGTTCTTGTAAGTGCATTTAGTGCCACCCCATTTGTTGGTTTTAGAGTATTGACGACGAACTTGGTTGAGGGACTAATGTGTTTGTGAGATACACAGGATAACACAGATAGAAGTCCCTGGAGATTCGGTTTAGCTGTCGAAGACGACCCTTAAAAATTTCTTAAGACATTGAAACCATTGGTGACCTATGAAGATAATGATTGAAGACAATGGAACATGAAGATTTAGCTGATTTGTTTTTTTCATTTTCTGTTTATTGAGTCATGGGAACCACCGTACTATTAAGTGGGGTCGAGGTAATACGAAGACAGTTGTTGAAGTGTTTGCTCAACCAAAACCCCTAGGTCTTCTTCTGAAGACAATGAGAGAAAAATCTCTTCTGGAGTTGGATGAGTCAACATTGCTTGTAGCCCAAGTAATGTTGCCGCGTATATTTGAAATCCGACCGCTGGGACACATGTCAGTTGATTGATGGCACATGGTCATTTCAGTCAAATCATGTCATTGCCTTTGGCTATAAATAGCCACCCCTTCCACCATAAGTTGGTGGCTGCTTCAAGATATTGCACGACTTTTGTCGTTTGAGAGTAACCCACCTCCGAAGCCTTTGAAAGAGATTTTTTGCGAGGAAAAACCCAAACATCCAGAGCCCAAAGTGATTGAGCATCATTGAAGATATTATGTTTTGGGTGAATTGAAGACTTATTACACTTGAAGACTGTGATCTTCCAGACGGTTAGGCATCATGTTTTGGGCATCCAAGAGTCATTGTGGATTGACGGTGAACAAGTTTGTGAAGGTTTGGGAAGTCTGAAGGAAATATGCCCTAGAGGCAATAATGAAGTTATTATTTATTTCCTTATATCATGATAAATGTTTATTATTCATGCTAGAATTGTATTAACCGGAAACATGATACATGTGTGAATACATAGACAAACAGAGTGTCACTAGTATGCCTCTACTTGACTAGCTCGTTGATCAAAGATGGTTATGTTTCCTAGCCATAGACAAAGAGCTGTCATTTGATTAATGAGATCACATCATTAGGAGAATGATGTGATTGACTTGACCCATTCCGTTAGCTTAACAGTTGATCGTTTAGTTTGTTGCTATTACTTTCTTCATGACTTATACATGTTCCTATGACTATGAGATTATGCAACTCCCGTTTACCGAAGGAACACTTTGTGTGCTACCAAACATCACAACGTAACTAGGTGATTATAAAGGTGCTCTATAGGTGTCTTCGAAGGTACTTGTTGGGTTGGCATATTTCGAGATTAGGATTTGTCACTCCGATTGTCGGAGAGGTATCTCTAGGCCCACTCGGTAATACACATCACTTAAGCCTTGAAGCATTGCAACTAATGAGTTAGTTGCGGGATGATGTATTATGGAACGAGTAAAGAGACTTGCCGGTAACAAGATTGAACTAGGTATTGAGATACCGACGATCGAATCTTGGGCAAGTAACATACCGATGACAAAGGGGAACAACGTATGTTGTTATGCGGTTTGACCGATAAAGATCTTTGTAGAATATGTAGGAGCCAATATGAGCATCCAGGTTGTGCTATTGGTTATTGACTGGAGACGTGTCTCAGTCATGTCTACATAGTTCTCGAACCCGTAGGGTCCGCACGCTTAAAGTTCGATGACGGTTATATTATGAGTTTATGTGTTTTGATGTACCAAAGGTAGTTCGGAGTCCCGGATGAGATCGGGGACATGACGAGGAGTCTCGAAATGGTTGAGACATAAAGATCGATATATTGGAGTACCGGGGAGTTACGGGAATTCACCGGGAGAAGTATTGGGCCTTATTGGGCCATACGGGAATAGAGGAGGGAGGCCAAAAGGAAGGAGGCGCCCCCCTCTGGTCCGAATTGGACAAGGGGTGCAACCCCTTTTTCCTTCTCCCTCCCCCCTCTTTCCTTCTCTCCTACTCCGGAAAGGAAAGGGGAATCCTACTAGGACTTGGGAGTCCTAGTAGGACTCCCCACACTTGGCACGCCCCCTCTAGGGCCGGCCTCTCCCTCCCTCCTTTATATACGGGGGAAGGGGGCACCTCTAGACACAACAATTGATCTCTTGGATCTTTTAGCCGTGTGCGGTGCCCCCCTCCACCATAGTCCACCTCAATGATATCGTAGCGGTGCTTAAGCGAAGCCCTGCATCGGTAGAACATCATCATCGTCACCACACCGTCGTGCTGACAACTCTCCCTCAAAGCTCGGCTGGATCGGAGTTCGAGGGACGTCATCGAGCTAAACGTGTGCTGAACTCGGAGGTGACGTACGTTCGGTACTTGATCGGTCGGATCGTGAATACGTACAACTACATCAACCGCGTTGTGCTAACGCTTCCGCTTTCGGTCTACGAGGATACGTGGACACACTCTCCCCTCTTGTTGCTATGCTTCACCATGATATTGCGTGTGCGTAGGAATTTTTTGAAATTACCACGTTACCCAACAGTGGTATCAGAGCCTGGTTTTATGCATTGATGTTATATGCACGAGTAGAACACAAGTGAGTTATGGGCGATACAAGTCATACTGCTTACCAGCATGTCATACTTTGGTTCGGCGGTATTGTTGGATGAAGCGGCCCGGACTGACATTACGTGTATGCTTACACGAGACTGGTTCTACCGACGTGATTTGCACACAGGTGGCTGGCAGGTGTCAGTTTCTCCAAGTTTAGTTGAACTGAGTATGGCTATGCCCGGTCCTTGAGAAGGTTAAAACAACACTAACTTGACGAACTATCGTTGTGGTTTTGATGCTACGTAAGAACGGTTCTTACTCAGCCCGTAGCAGCCACGTAAAACTTGCAACAACAAAGTAGAAGACATCGAACTTGTTTTTGCAGGGCATGTTGTGATGTGATATGGTCAAGGCATGATGCTATTGTATGAGATGATCATGTTTTGTAACCGAGTTATCGGCAACTGGCAGGAGCTATATGGTTGTCGCTTTATTGTATGCAATGCAATCGCCCTGTAATGCTTTACTTTATCACTTAGTGGCAGCGATAGTCGTAGTAGCATAAGTTGGCGAGACGACAACGATGCTATGATGGAGATCAAAGTGTCGCGCCGGTGACAATGGTGATCATGACGGTGCTTCGGAGATGAAGATCACAAGCACACAATGATGGCCATATCATATCACTTATATTGATTGCATGTGATGTTTATCTTTTATGCATCTTATCTTGCTTTGATTGATGGTAGCATTATAAGATGATCTCTCACTAAATTATCAAGGTATAAGTGTTCTCCCTGAGTATGCACCGTTGTGAAAGTTCTTCGTGCTGAGACACCACGTGATGATCGGGTTTGATAGGCTCTACGTTCAAATACAACGGGTGCAAAACAGTTGCACACGCGGAATACTCAGGTTAAACTTGACGAGCCTAGCATATGCAGATATGGCCTTGGAACACTAAGACCGAAAGGTTGAGCGTGAATCATATAGTAGATATGATCAACACAGTGTTGTTCACCATTGAAAACTACTCCATCTCACGTGCCAAACTTATGGTGAGGTACACAATAGATCTGGTACACAGCATGGCATACTTTATAGAACCTATGGCCAAGGCATAGGGAATGACTTTCATTCTCTTTATATCTTCTGTCGTGGTCGGGCTTTGAGTCTTACTCAGTTTCACACCTTGTAACACAGGCAAGAACTCTTTCTTTGACTGTTCCATTTTGAATTACTTCAAAATCTTGTCAAGGTATGTACTCATTGAAAAACTTATCAAGCGTCTTGATCTATCTCTTGATGCTCAATATGTAAGCAGCTTTACCGAGGTTTTTCTTTGAAAAAACTCCTTTCAAAAACTCCTTTATGCTTTACAGAATAATTCTACATTATCTCTGATCAACAATATGTCATTCACATATACTTATCAGAAATGTTGTAGTGCTCCCACTCACTTTCTTGTAAATACAGGCTTCACCGCAAGTCTGTATAAAACTATATGCTTTGATCAACTTATCAAAGCGTATATTCCAACTCCGAGATGCTTGCACCAGTGCATAGATGGATCGCTGGAGCTTGCATATTTTGTTAGTACCTTTAGGATTGACAAAACCTTCTGGTTGCATCATATACAACTCTTCTTTAATAAATTCATTAAGGAATGCAGTTTTGTTTATCCATTTGCCAGTTTTCATAAAATGCGACAATTGCTAACATGATTCGGACAAACTTAAGCATAGATACGAGTGAGAAACTCTCATCGTAGTCAACACCTTGCACTTGTCGAAAACCTTTTTGCGACAATTCTAGCTTTGTAGATAGTAACACTACTATCAGCGTCCATCTTCCTCTTGAAGATCCATTTAATCTCAATGGCTCGCCGATCAATGGGCAAGTCAATCAAAGTCCATACTTTGTTCTCATACATGGATCTCATCTCAGATTTCATGGCCTCAAGCCATTTCGCGGAATCTGGGCTCATCATCGCTTCCTCATAGTTCATAGGCTCGTCATGGTCAAGTAACATGACCTCCAGAATAGGATTACCGTACCACTCTGGTGCGGATCTCACTCTGGTTTACCTACGAGGTTTGGTAGTAACTTGATCTGAAGTTACATGATCATCATCATTAGCTTCCTCACTAATTGGTGTAGTAGTCACAGGAACAGATTTCTGTGTTGAACTACTTTCCAATAAGGGAGCAGGTACAGTTACCTCATCAAGTTCTACTTTCCTCCCACTCACTTCTTTCGAGAGAAACTCCTTCTCTAGAAAGGATCCATTCTCAGCAATGAATAACTTGCCTTCGGATCTGTGATAGAAGGTGTACCCAACATTTTCTTTTGGGTATCCTATGAAGATTTACTTCTCCGATTTGGGTTTGAGCTTATCATGTTGAAACTTTTTCACATAAGCATCGCAGTCCCAAACTTTAAGAAACGACAGCTTAGGTTTCTCGCCAAACCACAGTTCATACGGTGTCGTCTCAACGGATTTAGATGGTGCCCTATTTAACGTGAATGTAGTTGTCTCTAATGCATAACCCCAAAATGATAGTGGTAATCGGTAAGATACATCATAGATCGCACCATATCTAATAAAGCACGGTTACGACGTTCGGACACACCATTACACTGTGGTTTTCCAGGTGGCGTGAGTAGTGAAACTATTTCACATTGTTTTAACTGAAGGCCAAACTCGTAACTCAAATATTTTACTTTTGCGATCATATCGTAGAAACTTTTATTTTGTTACGATGATTCTCCACTTCACTCTGAAATTTTTTGAACTTTTCAAATGTTTCAGACTTGTGTTTCATCAAGTATGTTGGGTAATGTAGCAGAAATTCAAAATTTTCTTACGTGTCACCAAGATCTATCTATGGAGAAACCAACAACGAGGGGAAGGAGAGTGCATCTACATACCCTTGTAGATCGCTAAGCGGAAGCGTTCAAGAGAACGGGGTTGAAGGAGTCGTACTCGTCGTGATCCAAATCACCGGAGATCCTAGTGCCGAACGGACGGGACCTCCGCGTTCAACACACGTACAGCCCGGTGATGTCTCCCATGCCTTGATCCAGCAAGGAGAGAGGAAGAGGTTGAGGAAGACTCCATCCAGCAGCAGCACAACGGCGTGGTGGTGGTGGAGGAGCATGGTGATCCAGCAGGGCTTCGCCAAGCACCGCGAGATATGAGGAGAAAGAGAGGTAGGGCTGCGCCAGGGAGAGGTCAGAAACTCATGTGTTGGCAGCCCCAAAGACCTCAACTATATATAGGGGAGAGGGAGGGGGCTGCGCCCCCCACCTAGGGTTCCACCCTAGGGGCGGCGGCCAGCCCAGATCCCATCTGGTGGGGCAGCCAGGGGAGGGGGAGAGGGAGGCGCACCAGGCATGGGCCCTAAGGCCCATCTGCCCTTAGGGTTTGCCCCCCCTCCTCCCCTTAGGCGCCTTGGGCCCTTGTGGGGGGGCGCACCAGCCCACCTGGGGCTGGTCCCCTCCCACACTTGGCCCATGCAGCCCTCCGGGGCTTGTGGCCCCACTTGGTGGACCCCCGGGACCCTCCCGGTGGTCCCGGTACGTTACCGATAAAACCCGAAACCTTTCCGGTGACCAAAACAGGACTTCCCATATATAAATATTTACCTCCGGACCATTCCGGAACTCCTCGTGACGTCCGGGATATCATCCGAGACTCCGAACAACATTCGGTAACCACGTATATCTATTCCTTATAACCCTAGCGTCATCGAACCTTAAGTGTGTAGACCCTACGGGTTCGGGAACCATGCAGACATGACCGAGACGTTCTCCGGTTAATAACCAACAGCGAGATCTGGATACCCATGTTGGTTCCCACATGTTCCACGATGATCTCATCGGATGAACCACGATGTCGAGGATTCGATCAATCCCGTATACAATTCCCTTTGTCTAGTGGTACGATACTTGCCCGAGATTCGATCGTCGGTATCCCGATACCTTGTTCAATCTCGTTACCGGCAAGTCTCTTTACTCGTTTCGTAACACATCATCCCGTGATCAACTCCTTGGTCACATTGTGCACATTATGATGATGTCCTACCGAGTGGGCCCAGAGATACCTCTCCGTTTACACGAAGTGACAAATCCCAGTCTCGATTCGTGCCAACCCAACAGATACTTTCGGAGATACCTGTAGTGTACCTTTATAGCCACCCAGTTACGTTGTGACGTTTGGCACACCCAAAGCACTCCTACGGTATCCGGGAGTTGCACAATCTCATGGTCTAAGGAAATGATACTTGACATTAGAAAAGCTTTAGCATACGAACTACACGATCTTTGTGCTAGGCTTAGGATTGGGTCTTGTCCATCACATCATTCTCCTAATGATGTGATCCCGTTATCAACGACATCCAATGTCCATGGTCAGGAAACCGTAACCATCTATTGATCAACGAGCTAGTCAACTAGAGGCTTACTAGGGACATGGTGTTGTCTATGTATCCACACATGTATCTGAGTTTCCTATCAATACAATTCTAGCATGGATAATAAACGATTATCATGAACAAGGAAATATAATAATAACCAATTTATTATTGCCTCTAGGGCATATTTTCAACAAAGTAGATATACTCATATCTGCTCAAATCATCTGTGAAGATCAGAAAATAATGATACCTGTCGCGAGCCTCAATATTCATCGGACCACATACATCAGTATGTATGATTTCCAACAAATCTGTTGCTCGCTCCATTGTTCCGGAGAATGGGGTCTTAGTCATCTTGCCCATGAGGCATGGTTCGCAATCATCAACTGATTCATAATCAAGTGATTCCAAAAGCCCATCAGCATGGATTTTCTTCATGCGCTTTACACCAATATGACCTAAACGGTAGTGCCACAAATAAGTTGCACTATCATTATTAACTTTGCATCTTTTGGCTTCAATATTATGAAAATGTGTATCACCACGATCGAGATCCAACAAACCATTTTCATTGGGTGTATGACCATAGAAGGTTTTATTCATGTAAACAGAACAATAATTATTCTCTAACTTACATGAATAACCGTATTGCAATAAACATGATCCAATCATATTTATGCTCAACGCAAACACCAAATAACATTTATTTAGGTTCAACACTAATCCCGAAAGTATAGGGAGTGTGCGATGATGATCATATCAATCTTGGAACCACTTCCAACACACATCCTCACTTCACCCTTAACTAGTCTCTGTTTATTTTGCAACTCCCATTTTGAGTTACTACTCTTAGCAACTGAACCAGTATCAAATATCGAAGGGTTGCTATAAACACTAGTAAAGTACACATCAATAACATGTATATCAAATATAGATTTGTTCACTTTGCCATCCTTCTTAACCACCAAGTACTTGGGGTAGTTCCGCTTCTAGTGACCAGTCCCTTTGCAGTAGAAGCACTTAGTTTCAGGCTTAGGTCCAGACTTGGGTTTCTTCACTTGAGCAGCAACTTGAGCAGCAACTTGTTTGACCCGGATTTCTCGGAAGGAGGAAATAACAAGGACTTAAGGATGATCAGGTACCGGTTTACAAAAATTCTTAACCCGGAGCATAACCTGTCAAATTTGTTCTTGTGTTTATTTTGCAGTATAAGTTTACCATGAATAAATCCAAGCTAAACTTGGGGGCTAATGTCGGGGATATACCCCGCGGTGTAAACCGGCCGGAAGTTAACCCGGCCGAACTTGGCGGTTTATCTGAAGACCCCGCTGACACTTGGCGAGTTACTAGCGACCCGCCCTGACCTGACGGTTTACAAGCAACCCACCTTGGTCATTATGACTCACTGGTTATCCGGCGTGCGGGATCGACGGATGACAAGGCCCAATGTCCAGAAGGTCGGTTCACGTTTAACGGTGGGCCGGTTTAAGAGGAAAGGCATGAGGAACATTATCTTACAAGGAGCTAAGACCTGGACTTATACCCGGTTTGTATTAGAGATGGACGAGTCCTAATCCTAATAGGACTCCACATGTAAGCCGCCCCTTCAACATATATAAGGAGGGGCAGCGCTCCCCAAAAGGGGGCAAGATTCACAGGTTCCACAAGTTGGACAAGTTAGGTTTAGACAATAGCTCTCAAGATAGAGCACTCTTGTAACCGTGATCATCATCATCAATATCAATGAAGCAGGATGTAGGCTTTTACCTCCACCGTGAGGGGTCGAACCTGGGTAAAAGCCTCGCGTCTCTCGTCCCGCTCAACCCCTCTCAAGCTACCACATAGATGCGTTGGCCTCACGATTAAGTCCTGACACTAAGGACATCCGCCGTGACAATTACACGACAGTTGGCGCCCACCGTGGGGCCTGTGCACGGTGGTGTTGAGTTCTTGAAGGGATCTCTCCTAAGGATCGAGGAGCTCGCGATTCCGTCAGATAAGGAAAAGCTGGCAAGTAAATTGTTTTTTGATCAGGAACATGATCAAATTTGAAGCCAGCGCACACGACCAGATGATCTATTGAGACCGTATTAATTTCCGCTGCCGCTGCAAGTCCTAGGGATCGGAAAGGTTGCAATTTTCCGGATGAGAAAGGAGTCGGTTCAATAAATCACGTCATCCACGAGCAGTACAAACCAGATCAAGAAAAGTTAGGGTTGCATGTTCAACATCTGCCATGTGCGCCGTGATAATCCGCTAACTCCGGTTTACAGAAAAAAAGAGATGCGCCGCGAGTCACCCGAGACTACAGCTTAATCCGCCGAGTTCCACTATTGTTCCACGTTCACAAGTCCCGGGCTGTGGGGATCCAATCGTCCACCCTCTTTTTCCCCGATGTGAAGAATAGTCAAAGCGGAAAAATCAACTAGTACTTACACTAGCACGTGACCAAGACTAGTACTACTCCTACTAGAGTACTCATAGACCGGATCAATACCTCTGTCCGAGTCAGAAGATTCAAGGAGCGGCTGTTGTATCATCGTCAGGGGAATTTTCAAAGAAAAAAAAAACAGCCATGAGTCCGTGACCCAGGAGCGAGTCATCCACGGGCTTAGACTCTTTCGTTGAACTGGACCCCGAGCCTCGTGTCAACCAGCGGTCGCCTCCGCTGTCGCCGTGGTCTTCGCGGTCGCTGGCCCTGGAGCAGGCCGCCTCCACCGCTACTGTTCTCGCATCGAGTCACCGCCTCGCTCTGTCCACATAGGCAGTGACCCGCGCCGCCGCACCTTGGATTCGCCTCTGCTGTTGCAAGTTCGCGCCTTCAACTCGTCGGCTGCTGGCCTCGCCCACTGCTGCTCTGTTACTGGCCGTTCTTCGCCGGTTCACCGCGGCTAGACTTCTATTCCACCAACCCGCCGCCGCAGTTACGGCCTCCGCAGTGCCCTTGCTGTTGTTGCCGGTTGGGCCGCCCTCGTTGATCCGCTCGGTCGCCTCAGATCGCTTTAAGCAGTCTTCCGCTTGTGGTGACTCTGGTGTTTTGAACCGCCGTATCTCGAGCCGCCTGCACCCCCCGCGTACGTCCTGAGTCACTGGGGGCCTCCTCACCTGCAGCTGCACTAAACCGGTGTGGCTGAACCACTTGTCTCCGTCTTCACCTTCGCTGCTGTGGGCTGCAACTCCATGTCAAAACCGCCGTCGCCGCCTTGCCAAGTCGCCGGCGCCCCTCTCACAAACCGGCCGGGGATCAGAGGCCCCGAGCTGCCTAAGCCCTCGCCGAGCCGCCTGTTTAAAACGGCTGTCAACATATGGCCGCGTCAAGTCATCATCGCTCTTTGCCGAGTCGCCGCCTCATCTTCAGTCTGCACGGCGACGGTCTTGACCCGGCCCCGCTTCACGGTGCTTCCAAGTCACCCCCGCCCGGGTCGTGTTGCCCCTGCCTCGCCGGTTCAGGAGGAAAATGTCCGGTTTGACCATCAGATTGTGGCTAAAAAAAGACCATTGCTCGCTTCAAGTATGGAGGAGGAGCTATTATGAGGGTATTGCTCCTCATACATTGCATTTGCGTTCAACCGACAAAAATACCAGGTGATATCCATCCAAATTTATTTTATTAAACATATTGTTTTCATCAAAGAACAATTACTTTGGTTTGTATATTTTTATGTACAGCAAAGGTAGTGCCATGTTGTACCTATGAAGTGTACGTCAGCACCATCACGCTCGCGTCTGCGCCCGCTTATTGATGGAATAGGTGTGCGCAAGCCGCCGCCCGTACAATTTAATCTACATCAACCCGCCGGAGCCACGTTGAGCCGCCCTTGCCGCTTTGAGCCGCCAGGGTTATATTAAGTCGCCGGTCAGCCTAAGCCACCAGAACTATATTGAGTCGCTGGTCTGCTTGAGCCACCTCTATCGCGATAAACGGATCATCCGTCGTCCAAACAAATCAGGTGAAATCCATCCGGTATATTTTTATATTATATATTGCTTTCTTTTAAAAAAGAGGAGCCATTACTTTGTCTTGCAAGTTCTTCAATGTAGGACAAATTAAATCACAAAGCTTTGAAGCTCTCAATATCCGGTTTAACATCCGGTTCAAGAAGAATTTATCTCTTGCAAAAAGTTAAAAAATTGCCAAAGAGGACCTGCTGCCATGATGCACGGTTCAAACATGGGTATCCCGCCTTACTGGCCTGACATATTATTGATCACATGGGGGCTTCTGCTTCATAAAGCGGGGTCTCTGTTCTTTTACATCATGTGTGGTTACATGGAGTTGTTCTAAAGCGGCCTCCGGTTTACCCCTTGAGTTTGCTTTTTAAAAGCATTGTGTTATATCACTTGGAGGATTGGTCGTGTCCGAACCAATACCATACCTCTTGATAGGCGAGAGCCACCAGATCACTTGGGGACTTGGTCACGTCTGAACCACTCATGCCTCTTGATCGGCCTAAGGCCACAGAATCACTTGGGGGCTTGGTCGAACCCGAACCATCGCCATGCCACTTGGTCGGCATAAATGCCACGGTTTCATTTGGGGACCTGGCTGACTAGAACCATAGTTACACCTAATGGGAGCTTGGTCGTGTTCGGCCATGGTAACGCCATTTGATCAGCTCAAATAAACCTTTTTTCCAAATGGTTTTGTCATTGCTTTTGCTTCGCACTTTACTTTGCAAGATACTTTTTTCTTTTTTATTGTGTTTTTTTAAAACCAACAAAGTTTTCAACCAATCAATTGACGGAACACACTTCACGTCAATCCGGAGACTATTTGCCCGGTTTGATCCTTATTGTTAACATCCTCTTATGGAGTAACACGGTGTTTATCACAACCCGGCACGGTTTTATCATAAACCGGCACAATATGGAAGGAGTTATCAGTACTCAAGATTGGGGTTATCACCTTTGCTACAAAAAGTTGGTAAAACCAACAATGTGATTCAATGTCACAGGTATATTCTTAAGTGTAGCCTTGGTTATAAACCCGTGTTATATGTTGGGCATTATGACCCGTCCGGCGGTAAACCTCCAGGACACTTTAAACTTGTTGTATGCAGAAACAAGTTTGTTAAACCTGCCTGGCTTTGGACTATAAGTCGCCAGTATATATATTTTTGGATTGCGCCATTGGAATTATGCGCTTATAAATCATTGGGTTATATTATTCAAATAGCCAAACTTGGCTGAATTTTCATTATGATATTGAATGAATAAGGTTTTCACCGGATTATATTATCTTGAATAGCCAACATGGCTGGATTTTTATTATTAAGGTTTTCAAAGTCGCTATAGCGCAATGTCTACTCTTTTATCAAAGGATATGATTTATTCTACAATGGAAGGAATAGTCCCGAGTCGCTGCAGGCTTACAACCCGGCACTTGGGGGCTACATTATTCAAATCGAGATTACATGCAAGTCTCATGTCGCTTCAAGCATGCATCATGACACTTGGGGGCTAATGCCAAGTCATTTTTAGTCTTACTGAAGACCCGACTCATCATATTATAATGAGCCGGCCCTTGGGGACTACCAATTGCTCCTGTCAACAATTCAAGCAATTACAAGTCCCAGGTTGCTGCAAGCATGACAACCCGGCACTTGGGGGCTACATATATGGAGTATTCAGTTTATATGATTGAGATGAACAAACCGGATTTCTTCAAGGTTGAAACACTTACTGGAGCAAGTCTTAAGTTATCACTATGTTCTCCTCTTAAGACTTGGGGGCTACAGGTATTATGCATATAAAGGAGGAACATCTTCATTTTATCAGTTTTGAGCAAATCAGAAAGATCAATTACATGACCCGGTGTCGACAACAATTATGACCCGGCGCCATCAATATTTATAAACCGGCTATTTTGGTAATATTAAACCGGCAAGTTTTAAGTCTTCAAACCGGTTGAATATCAGATAAGTATTTTCAGACCCATGTTTCTTAAACCGGCGCTTTGGGAGCTGAGTCAAAGGAGTTATTCTTCACGATATTTCTCGGTGACAAATCAAGGTCGGCAAATTGATTATGAAGCTGGTCTGTTGACCCGGATTTCTCAGAAGGAGGAAATAACAAGGACTTAAGGATGATCAGGTACCGGTTTACAAAAATTCTTAACCCGGAGCATAACCTGTCAAATTTGTTCTTGTGTTTATTTTGCAGTATAAGTTTACCATGAATAAATCCAAGCTAAACTTGGGGGCTAATGTCGGGGATATACCCCGCGGTGTAAACCGGCCGGAAGTTAACCCGGCCGAACTTGGCGGTTTATCTGAAGACCCCGCTGACACTTGGCGAGTTACTAGCGACCCGCCCTGACCTGGCGGTTTACAAGCAACCCACCTTGGTCATTATGACTCACTGGTGATCCGGCGTGCGGGATCGACGGATGACAAGGCCTAAAGCCCAGAAGGTCGGTTCACGTTTAACGGTGGGCCGGTTTAAGAGGAAAGGCATGAGGAACATTATCTTACAAGGAGCTAAGACCTGGACTTATATCTGGTTTGTATTAGAGATAGACGAGTCCTAATCCTAATAGGACTCCACATGTAAGCCGCCCCTTCAACATATATAAGGAGGGGCAGGGCTCCTCAAAAGGGGGCAAGATTCACAAGTTCCACAAGTTGGACAAGTTAGGTTTAGACAATAGCTCTCAAGATAGAGCACTCTTGTAACCGTGATCATCATCATCAATATCAATGAAGCAGGATGTAGGCTTTTACCTCCACCGTGAGGGGCCGAACCTGGGTAAAAGCCTCGCGTCTCTCGTCCCACTCAACCCCTCTCAAGCTACCACATAGATGCGTTGGCCTCGCGACTAAGTCCTGACACTAAGGACATCTGCCGTGACAATTCCACGACATTCCCTTTGCCCTTTCTCTTGAAACTAGTGGTCTTGTCAACCATCAACACTTGATGTTTTTCTTGATTTCTACCTTCGCCGATTTTTGCATCGCGAAGAGCTTGGGAATTGTTTTTGTCATCCCTGCATATTATAGTTCATCGCTAAGTTCTACTAACTTGGTGATGGTGACTAGAGAATTCTGTCAATCACTATTTTATCTGGAAGATTAACTCCCACTTGATTCAAGCGATTGTAGTACCCAGACAATCTGAGCACATGCTTACTGCTTGAGCTATTCTCCTCCATCTTTTAGCTATAGAACTTGTTGGAGACTTCATATCTCTCAACTCGGGTATTTTCTTGAAATATTAATTTCAACTCCTGGAACATCTCATATGGTCCATGACGTTCAAAACGTCTTTGAAATCCCGATTCTAAGCTGTTAAGCATAGTGCACTAAACTATCAAGTAGTCATCATATTGAGCTAGCCAAACGTTCATAATGTCTGCATCTGCTCCTGCAATAGGTCAGTCACCTAGCGGTGCATCAAGGACATAATTTTTCTGTGCAGCAATGAGGATAATCCCCAGATCACGGATCCAATCCGCATTATTGCTACTAACATTTTTCAACTTAGTTTTCTCTAGGAACATATAAAAATTAAACGGGGAGCAACATCGCGAGCTATTGATCTACAACATAGATATGCTAATACTACCAGGACTAAGTTCATGATAAATTAAAGTTCAATTAATCATATTACTTAAGAACTCCCACTTAGATAGACATCCCTCTAATCATCTAAGTGACCACGTGATCCAAATCAACTAAACCATAACCGATCATCACGTGAAATGGAATAGCTTTCAATGGTGAACATCATTATGTTGATCATATCTACTATATGATTCACGCTCTCAGTGTTCCGAGGCCATATCTGCATATGCTAGGCTCGTCAAGTTTAACCTGAGTATTCTGCGTGTACAAAACTGGCTTGCACCCGTTGTAGATGGACGTAGAGCTTATCACACCCGATCATCACGTGGTGTCTGGGCACGACGAACTTTGGCAATGGTGCATACTCAGGGAGAACACTTTTATCTTGAAATTTAGTGAGAGATCATCTTATAATGCTACCGTCAATCAAAGCAAGATAAGATGCATAAAAGATAAACATCACATGCAATCAATATAAGTGATATGATATGGCCATCATCATCTTGTGCTTGTGATCTCCATCTCCGAAGCACCGTCATGATCACCATCGTCACCGGCGTGACACCTTGATCACCATCGTAGCATCGTTGTCGTCTCGCCAATCTTATGCTTCCACGACTATCGCTACCACTTAGTGATAAAGTAAAGCATTACAGCGCAATTGCATTGCATACAATAAAGCGACAACCATATGGCTCCTGCCAGTTGCCGATAACTCGGTTACAAAACATGATCATCTCATACAATAAAATTTAGCATCATGTCTTGACCATATCACATCACAACATGCCCTGCAAAAACAAGTTAGACGTCCTCTACTTTGTTGTTGCAAGTTTTACGTGGCTGCTACTGGGCTTAGCAAGAACCGTTCTTACCTATGCATCAAAACCACAATGATAGTTTGTCAAGTTGGTGCTGTTTTAACCTTCGCAAGGACCGGGCGTAGCCACACTCGGTTCAAATAAAGTTGGAGAAACTGACACCCGCCAGCCACCTGTGTGCAAAGCACGTCGGTAGAACCAGTCTCGCGTAAGCGTACACGCAATGTCGGTCCGGGCCGCTTCAACCAACAATACCGCCGAACCAAAGTATGACATGCTGGTAAGCAGTATGACTTATATCGCCCACAACTCACTTGTGTTCTACTCGTGCATATGACATCTACGCATAAAACTTGGCTCGGATGCCACTGTTGGGGAACATAGTAATTTCAAAAAAATTCCTACGCACACGCAAGATCATGGTGATGCATAGCAACGAGAGGGGAGAGTGTTGTCCACGTACCCTCGTAGACCGAAAGCGGAAGCGTTAGCACAACGTGATTGATGTAGTCGTACGTCTTCACGGCCCGAACCATCAAGCACCGAAACTACGGCACCTCCGAGTTCTAGCACACGTTCAGCTCGATGACGATCCCCGGACTCCGATCCAGCAGAATGTCGGGGAAGAGTTCCGTCAGCACGAAGGCATGGTGATGATCTTGATGTTCTACTGTCGCAGGGCTTCGCCTAAGCACCACTACAATATTATCGGGGACTATGGTGGAGGGGGGCACCACACACGGCTAAGAGATCAATGATAAACTGTTGTGTCTGGGGTGCCCCCCTGCTCCTGTATATAAAGGAGCAAGGGGGAGGAGGTGCGGCCAGGCAAGGGGCGCGCCAGGAGGAGTCCTACTCCTCCTGGGAGTAGGACTCCCCCCTTTCCATGTTGGACTAGGACTTGGGGGGAAAGGAGAGAGAGGGAAAAGGAACGGGGGGGGGGGCGCCCGACCCCCCTCCTTGTCCAATTCAGACTGGGGGGGGGGGGGGAAAGGGGCACGCGGCTGCCCCTTGGCCTCCTCTCCACTTCCTCCACTAGGCCCATTAAGGCCCATTAGGTTACCGGGGGGGGGGGGTTCCGGTAACCTCCCGGTACTCCGGTAAAATGCCGATTTCACCCGGAACACTTCCGATGTCCAAACATAAGCTTCCAATATATCAATCTTCATGTCTCGACCATTTCGAGACTCCTCGTCATGTCCGTGATCATATCCGGGACTCCAAACAACCTTCGGTACATCAATATATATAAACTCATAATGAAACTGTCATCATAACGTTAAGCGTGCGGACCCTGCGGGTTCGAGAACAATGTAGACATGACCGAGACATGTCTCTGGTCAATAACCAATAGCGGAACCTGGATGCTCATATTGGCTCCTACATTTTCTACGAAGATCTTTATCGGTCAGACCACATAACAACATACGTTGTTCCCTTTCTCATCGGTATGTTACTTGCCCGAGATTCGATCGTCGGTATCTCAATACCTAGTTCAATCTCGTTACCGGCAAGTCTCTTTACTCGTTCCGTAATACATCATCCCGCAACTAACTCATTAGTTGCAATGCTTGCAAGGCTTTAAGTGATGTGCATTACCAAGAGGGCCCAGAGATACCTCTCTGACAATCGGAGAGACAAATCCTAATCTCGAAATACGCCAACCCAACAAGTACCTTTGGAGACACCTGTAGAGCACCTTTATAATCACCCAGTTACGTGACGTTTGGTAGCACACAAAGTGTTCCTCTGGTAAACGGGAGTTGCATAATCTCATAGTCATAGGAACATGTATAAGTCATGAAGAAAGCAATAGCAACAAACTAAACGATCAAGTGCTATGCTAACGGAATGGGTCAAGTCAATCACATTATTCTCTAATGATGTGACACCGTTAATCAAATAACAACTCATGTCTATGGCTAGGAAACTTAACCATCTTTGATTCAACGAGCTAGTCAAGTAGAGGCATACTAGTGACACTCTGTTTGTCTATGTATTCACACATGTATTATGTTTCCGGTTAATACAATTGTAGCATGAATAATAAACATTTATCATGAAATAAGGAAATAAATAATAACTTTATTATTGCCTCTAGGGCATATTTCCTTCACGAGGTTCCGCTATTGGTTTTTGACTGAAGACGTGTCTCGGTCATGTCTACATAGTTCTCGAACCCGTAGGGTCCGCACGCTTAAAGTTCGATGACGGTTATATTATGAGTTTATGTGTTTTGATGTACTAAAGGTAGTTCGGAGTCCCGGATGAGATCGGGGGCATGACGAGGAGTCTTGAAATGGTTGAGACGTAAATATCGATATATTGGACGACTATATTCGGACATCGGAAAGGTTCCGAGTGATTCGGGTATTTTCGGAGTACCGGGGAGTTACGGGAATTCACCGGGAGAAGTATTAGGCCTTATTGGGCCATACGGGAATAGAGGAGAGAGGGCAAAACGAAGGAGGCGCGCCCCCCCTCTGGTCTGAATTGGACAAGGGGTGCAACCTCTTTTTCCTTCTCTCCTACTCCGGAAAGGAAAGGGGAATCCTACTAGGACTTGGGAGTCATAGTAGGACTCCCCACACTTGGCGCGCCCCCTCTAGGGCCGGCCTCTCCCTCCCTCCTTTGTATACGGGGGCAGGGGGCACCTCTAGACACAACAATTGATCTCTTGGATCTCTTAACCGTGTGCGGTGCCCCCCTCCACCATAGTCCACCTCGATAATATCGTAGCGGTGCTTAAACGAAGCCCTGCGTCTATAGAACATCATCATCGTCACCACATCATCGTGCTGACGAAACTCTCCCTCACAGCTCGGCTGCATCGGACTTCGAGGGACGTCATCGAGCTGAACGTGTGCTGAACTCGGAGGTGCCATACGTTCGGTACTTGATCGGTCGGATCATGAAGACGTACGACTACATCAACCGCGTTGTGCTAACGCTTCCGCTTTCGGTCTACGAGGGTACGTGGACACACTCTCCCCTCTCGTTGCTATGCATCACCATGATCTTGCGTGTGTGTAGGAAATTTTTGAAATTACTACGTTACCCAACAAAAGTCTACCTTGAAGAATTACCTGAGTGACTGGGCAAGGTCTAAGTGATCTTAGCACAAGGAGAATAAGGTGAAGACCGAGTCTTCTGAGTTCAATCTCAGCCTCTCTAACTAGACGTACAACTATCACAACAGATGAAACTAATCAAACAAATCACTTGTCTTCTTCGAGCAACTGGTCCTATCCCTTCACTCCTTCACTTGTTGTTTTGTATCGCGAAGCCTTTGCTTGCTCATCTTTGTGCGAAGACATTGTGTGAAGACATTCCTTCTGATCCATCCATGTCTTCACGTTAGCCGTTACTACTGTTCATTGCTACCTAATTTGCTCACTGTATTCACTTATCACTTCATTTGTGTTGCACTGATAGCATGTATAGTGTAGCTTATCTTCCGCCATACTTTGTTTAGTTACTTTTTGCTTCTACGTTGATACGTCTCCAACGTATCTATAATTTTTGATTGGTCCATGCTATATTATCTACTGTTTTGGACATTATTGGGCTTTATTATCCACTTTTATATTATTTTTGGGACTAACCTATTAACCGGAGGCCCAGCCCAGAATTGCTGTTTTTGCCTGTTTTAGGGTTTCGAAGAAAAGGAATATCAAACGGAGTCCAAATGGAATGAAACCTTCGGGAACGTGATTTTCTCAACAAACAAGACCCGGGAGACTTGGACCCTATGTCAAGACACAAAAGAGGAGGCCACGAGGTAGGGGGGCGCGCCCACCCCCACCAGGTGTTCCCTCCACCCTCGTGGGCCCCCTGTTGCTCCACCGACGTACTCCTTCCTCCTATATATACCTACGTACCCCCAAACGATCAGACACGGAGCCAAAAACCTAATTCCACCACCGCAACTTTCTGTATCCACGAGATCCCATCTTGGGGCATGTTCCGGAGCTCCTGTAGAGGGGGCATCGATCACGGAGGGCTTCTACATCAACACCATAGCCTCTCCGATGAAGTGTGAGTAGTTTACCTCAGACCTACGGGTCCATAGTTAGTAGCTAGATGGCTTCTTCTCTCTTTTTGGATCTCAATACAATGTTCTCCCCCTCTCTTGTGGAGAACTATTCGATGTAATCTTCTTTTTGCGGTGTGTTTGTTGAGACCGATGAATTGTGGGTTTATGATCAAGTCTATCTATGAATAATATTTGAATCTTCTCTAAATTCTTTTATGTATGATTGGTTATCTTTCCAAGTCTCTTCGAATTATCAGTTTGGTTTGGCCTACTAGATTGATCTTTCTTGCAATGGGAGAAGTGCTTAGCTTTCGGTTCAATCTTGCGGTGTCCTTTCCCAGTGACAGTAGGGGCAGCAAGGCACGTATTGTATTGTTGCCATCGAGGATAACAAGATGGGGTTTTCTTCATATTGCATGAGTCTAACCCTCTACATCATGTCATCTTGCTTAAGGCGTTACTCTGTTTTTAACTTAATACTCTAGATGCATGCTGGATAGCGGTCGATGAGTGGAGTAATAGTAGTAGATGCAGGCAGGAGTCGGTCTACTTGTCTCGGACATGATGCCTATATACATGATCATACCTAGATATTCTCATAACTATGCTCAATTCTATCAATTGCTCAACAGTAATTTGTTCACCCACCATAGAATACTTATGCTCTCGAGAGAAGCCACTAGTGAAACCTATGGCCCCCGGGTCTATCTTTATCATATTAATCTCCTACTACTTAGTTATTTCGTTTGCTTTTTTACTTTGCCTTTATTTTACTTTGCATCTTTATCACAAAAATACCAAAAATATTATCTTACCATATCTATCAGATCTCACTCTCGTAAGTGGTCGTGTAGGGATTGACAACCCCTATTCGCGTTGGTTGCGAGGATTTATTTGTTTTGTGCAGGTACGAGGGACTCGCGCGTAGCCTCCTACTGGATTGATACCTTGGTTCTCAAAAACTGAGGGAAATACTTACGCTACTTTGCTGCATCATCCCTTCCTCTTCGGGGAAAACCAACACAATGCTCAAGAGGTAGCAAGAATGATTTTTGGCGCCGTTGTCGGGGAGGTCTTCGCAAAACTCAACATACCAAGTACCCATCACATACCCTTATCTCCCGCATTACATTATTTGCCGTTTGCCTCTCGTTTTCCTCTCCCCCCACTTCACCCTTGCCGTTTTATTCACCCTCTCTCTCTATCATCCCTCTCTTTCTCTATTTGCCTCTTTTTGCCCGCTTGCTTTTTGTTTGCTTGTGTGTTAGTTTGCTTGCTTGTCATGATGGCTCAAGATAATACTAAATTGTGTGACTTCACCAATACCAACAACAATGATTTTATTAGCACTCCGATTGCTCCTCTTACCGATGTTGAATCTTGTGAAATTAATACTGCTTTGCTGAATCTTGTCATGAAAGATCCGTTTTCCGGCCTTCCTAGTGAAGATGCCGCTACCCATCTTAATAGCTTCATTGATTTGTGTGGTATGCAAAAGAAGAAAGATGTGGATAATGATTCTTTGAAACTTAGATCTATTCCACCTAAGCATGATATCAACGAGTCTCTCAAAGCCATGAGAATTTCCATTGATGAGTGCAAAGAAAGAACCGCTAGGATGCGTGCTAAGAAAGATGCCTTTATAAGAGTGTGTTCTTCTAGTTCCTATGAAAATAAAGATGAAGATCTAAAAGTTATTGATGTGTCCCCTATTAAATCTTTGTTTTGCAATATGAATCTTGATAATGATGGGACTGAATATGATCCACCTTTACCCAATAATTCAGAATTTGTTGATCTTGATGCTAAAATTGATAAAAGTGGGATTGAAGAAATTAAAACCCTAGATGTTGCTAAACCCACTATTATGGATTTCAAGAAATTTAACTATGAAAATTTCTCTTTGATTGATTGTATTTCCTTGTTGCAATCCGTGCTAAATTCTCCTCACGCTTACAGTCAAAATAAAGCGTTTACTAAACATATCGTTGATGCCTAGATGCAATCTTATGAAGAAAAACTTGAATTGGAAGTTTCTATCCCTAGAAAACTTTATGATGAGTGGGAACCAACTATTAAAATTAAAATTAAAGATCATGAATGCTATGTTTTATGTGATTTGGGTGCTAGTGTTTCCATGATTCCAAAGACTCTGTGTGATTTGTTTGGTTTCCGTGATTTTGATGATTGCTCTCTAAACTTGCACCTTGCAAATTCCACTATTAAGAAACCTATGGGAATAATTAATGATGTTCTTATTGTTGCAAATAGTAATTATGTGCCCGTAGATTTTATTGTTCTTGACATAGATTGCAATCCTTCATGTCCTATTATTCTTGGTAGACCTTTCCTTAGAACGATTGGTGCAATTATTGATATGAAGGAAGGAAATATTATATTCCAATTTCCATTAAGGAAAGGCATGGAACACTTTCCTAGAAAGAAAATTAAATTACCTTATGAATCTATTATGAGAGCCACTTATGGATTGCCTACCAAAGATGGCAATACCTAGATCTATTCTTGCTTGTTATGCCTAGCTAGGGGCGTTAAACGATAGCGCTTGTTGGGAGGCAACCCAATTTTATTTTTATTCCTTGCTTTTTGATCCTGTTTAATAATAAATAATTTATCTAGCCTCTGTTTTTTCATGTTTTTTGTGTTTAATTAGTGTTTGTGCCAAGTAAAACCGTTGGGAAGACTTGGGGAAAGTCTTGTTACACTTGCTGTAAAAAACAGAAACTTTAGCGCTCACAAGAACTGCTGTAATTTTTATTTGGAGCGTGATATTTAGTTAATTATTTTGGCAGATTATTACTAGATAAATTCCTAATGTCCAGCAATTTATTTTAGAATTTTTGGGGTTCCAGATCTTGCGCTAGCTACAGATTACTACAGACTGTTCTGTTTTTGACAGATTCTGTTTTTCGTGTGTTGTTTGCTTATTTTGATGAATCTATGGCTAGTAAAATAGTTTATAAACCATAGAGAAGTTGGAATAAAGTAGGTATAACACCAATATAAATAAATAATGAGTTCATTACAGTACCTTGAAGTGGTCTTTTATTTTCTTTCGCTAACGAAGCTCACGAGATTTTCTACTTTAAGTTTTGTGTTGTGAAATTTTCAAGTTTTAGGTAAAGATTTGATGGATTATGGAACAAGGAGTGGCAAGAGCCTAAGATTGGGGATGCCCATGGCACCTCCAAGATAATGTAAGGACACCTAAAAGCCAAAGCTTGGGGATGCCCCGAAAGGCATCCCCTCTTCCGTCTACTTCTATCGGTAACTTTACTTGGAGTTATATTTTTATTCACCACATGATATGTGTTTTGCTTGGAGCGTCTTGTATTATTTGAGTCTTTATTTGTTAGTTTACCACAATCATCCTTGCTGTACACACCTTTTGAGAGAGCCATACATGATTTATAATTTGTTAGAATACTCTATGTGCTTCGCTTATATCTTTTGAGTTATGTAGTTTTGCTCTAGTACTTCACTTATATCTTTTAGAGCACGGTGGTGGATTTGTTTTATAGAAACTATTGATCTCTCATGCTTCACTTAGATTATTTCGAGAGTATTAAATAGCATGGTAATTTGCTTAAAGTCTTAATATGCTTGGTATACAAGATTAATAATAAAACTTTCTTATGAGTGTGTTGAATACTATGAGAAGGTTGATACTTGATAATTGTTTTGAGATATAAATATGGTGGTATTAAAGTTGTGCTAGTTGAGTAGTTGTGAATTTGAGAAATACTTGTGTTAAAGTTTGTGATTCCCGTAGCATGCACGTATGGTGAACCGTTATGTGATGAAGTCGGAGCATGATTTATTTTTTGATTGTCTTCCTTATGAGTGGCGGTCGGGGACGAGCGATGGTCTTTTCCTACCAATCTATCCCTAGGAGCATGCGCGTAATACTTTGCTTTGATAACTTGTAGATTTTTGCAATAAGTATATGAGTTCTTTATGACTAATGTTGAGTCCATGGATTATACGCACTCTCACCCTTCCACCTTTGCTAGCCTCTCTAATACCACGCACCTTTCGCCGGTATCATACATCCACCATATACCTTCCTCAAAACAGCCACCGTACCTACCTATTATGGCATTTCCATAGCCATTCCGAGATATATTGCCATGCAACTTTCCACCGTTTCGTTTATGACACATTTCATCATTATCATATTGCTTAGCATGATCATGTAGTTGACATCGTATTTGTGGCAAAGCCACCATTCATAATTCTTTCATACATGTCACTCATGCATCATTGCATATCCAGGTACACCGCCGGAGGCATTCACATAGAGTCATATTTTGTTCTAAGTATCGAGTTGTAATTGTTGAGTTGTAAGAAAAATAAAAGTGTGATGATCATCATTATTAGAGCATTGTCCCAGTGAGGAAAGGATGATGAAGACTATGATTCCCCCACAAGTCGGGATGAGACTACAGACGAAAAAAAAGAGAAAGAAAAGAGGCCATAAAAAGAAAGAGAAAATGCCCAAATAAAAAATGAGATAAAAAGAGAGAAGGGACAATGTTACTATCCTTTTACCACACTTGTGTTTCAAAATAGCACCATGATATTCATAGTAGAGAGTCTCTCATGTTATCACTTTCATATACTAGTGGGAATTTTTCATTATAGAACTTGGCTTGTATATTCCAATGATGGGCTTCCTCAAAATGCCCTAGGTCTTCATGAGCAAGCAAGTTGGATGCACACCCACTTAGTTTCTTTTTGAGCTTTCATATACTTATAGCTCTAGTGCATCCGTTGCATGGCAATCCCTACTCACTCACATTGATATCTATTGATGGGCATCTCCATAGCCCGTTGATACGCCTAGTTGATGTGAGACTATCTTCTCCCTTTTTGTCTTCTCCACAACCACCATTCTATTCCACATATAGTGCTATATCCATGGCTCACGCTCATGTATTGCGTGAAAATTGAAAAAGTTAGAGAATGTCAAAAGTATGAAACAATTGCTTGGCTTGTCATCGGGGTTGTGCATGATTTAAATATTTTGTGTGGTGAAGATAGAGCATAGCCAGACTATATGATTTTGTAGGGATAACTTTCTTTGGCCATGTTATTTTGAGAAGACATAATTGCTTTGTTAGTATGCTTGAAGTATTATTATTTTTATGTCAATATGAACTTTTGTCTTGAATCTTTCGGATCTGAATATTCATACCACAATTAAGAAGAATTACATTAAAATTATGCCAAGTAGCACTCCGCATCAAAAATTCTGTTTTTATCATTTACCTACTCGAGGATGAGCAGGAATTAAGCTTGGGGATGCTTGATACGTCTCCAACGTATCTATAATTTTTGATTGCTTCATGCTATATTATCTACTGTTTTGGAAATTATTGGGCTTTATTATCCACTTTTATATTATTTTTGGGACTAACCTATTAACCAGAGGCCCGGCCCAGAATTGCTGTTTTTTGCCTGTTTTAGGGTTTCGAAGAAAAGGAATATCAAACGGAGTCCAAACGGAATGAAACCTTTGGGAATGTGATTTTCTCAACAAACAAAACCCGGGAGACTTGGACCCTACGTCAAGACACAAAAGAGGAGGCCACGAGGTAGGGGGCGCGCCCACCCCCACCAGGCGCGCCCTCCACCCTCATGGGCCCCCTGTTGCTCCACCGACGTACTCCTTCCTCCTATATATACCTACGTACCCCCAAACGATCAGACACAGAGCCAAAAACCTAATTCCACCACCGCAACTTTCTGTATCCATGAGATCCCATCTTGGGGCCTGTTCCGGAGCTCTGCCGGAGGGGGCATCGATTACGGAGGGCTTCTACATCAACACCATAGCCTCTCCGATGAAGTGTGAGTAGTTTACCTCAGACCTACGAGTCCATAGTTAGTAGCTAGATGGCTTCTTCTCTCTTTTTGGATCTCAATACAATGTTCTCCCCCTCTCTTGTGGAGAACTATTTGATGTAATCTTCTTTTTGCGGTGTGCTTGTTGAGACCGATGAATTGTGGGTTTATGATCAAGTCTATCTATGAATAATATTTGAATCTTCTCTAAATTCTTTTATGTATGATTGGTTATCTTTGCAAGTCTCTTTGAATTATCAGTTTGGTTTGGCCTACTAGATTGATCTTTCTTGCAATGGGAGAAGTGCTTAGCTTTGGGTTCAATCTTGCGGTGTCCTTTCCCAGTGACAGTAGGGGCAGCAAGGCACGCATTGTATTGTTGCCATCGAGGATAACAAGATGGGGTTTTCTTCATATTGCATGAGTCTAACCCTCTACATCATGTCATCTTGCTTAAGGCGTTACTCTGTTTTTAACTTAATACTCTAGATGCATGCTGGATAGCGGTCGATGAGTGGAGTAATAGTAGTAGATGCAGGCAGGAGTCGGTCTACTTGTCTCGGACGTGATGCCTATATACATGATCATACCTAGATATTCTCGTAACTATGCTCAATTCTGTCAATTGCTCAACAGTAATTTGTTCACCCACCGTAGAATACTTATGCTCTCGAGAGAAGCCACTAGTGAAACCTATGGCCCCCGGCTCTATCTTTATCATATTAATCTCCTACTACTAAGTTATTTTCTTTGCTTTTTTACTTTGCATCTTTATCACAAAAATACCAAAAATATTATCTTATCATATCTATCAGATCTCACTCTCGTAAGTGGCCGTGTAGGGTTGACAACCCCTATTCGTGTTGGTTGCGAGGATTTATTTGTTTTGTGCAGGTACGAGGGACTTGCGCGTAGCCTCCTACTGGATTGATACATTGGTTCTCAAAAACTGAGGGAAATACTTATGCTACTTTGCTGCATCACCCCTTCCTCTTCGGGAAAAACCAACGCAGTGCTCAAGAGGTAGCTTACGTCTTCGAAGATATTGCCTGTTTTGAAGACTTCCAGAAAAATCGTCTATTCACCCTCCTCTAGTCGATAACTAGCACTTTCAGTTTGGTTGAAAACTGCTTGGTGTAAGTGTCGTTCTATGTTGAAAACTGCTTGATTTTGTTTAAAACTAGTTTATATGCTATCTATTTGTGTGTTTTTGGTTTGTTCCGCCTGCCTAATGTGTTGGTAACTGTAACATCCCAAATTTTCAATTTGGAATGTTATACTTTAGATCATCAATGCATATCATATTTTATTTTGCATTTTGGTTGATCCTAGAAATTCTACGCAACTCAATGACCCACGGAGAGAGTTGGGGATTTCGTTATTTTCATATTTGAGTTTTCTCAAATTTTGGGAATAGGATCATTTGATTTTATTTATTTTATCATCAATTATTTCTATTACAAAAAATTGAGAGAGGGAATAAAATGACTTTCCCAAAATAAAGAAATATTGAGGATTTAATAATAAAATCAAATAAGATTTTATTGCGGAGTTTTATTTGAATTTAGGAAAAATGTGCGTTTTTCAAAATTGCATTTAGGTCCCAAATAAATGTTCACCTTGTGCGGCTTGATTTTAGAAGCCCGTGAAAATTTATTTCGAAATTTTTGGAGTCCGTTTAGTATTTCTTTTTATTTTTCTTCCGAGCGGAATAAAAAAAAGTACAAATCGACCTAGGGGCCGTGTCCGACCCGGACTCCCGGCCCACTAGGCTATATAAGCCGGGGGGGGGGGGGGGGCCCAGCCGAAGCCAGGCACCCGCGCCCAAACCCTAGCGCCGCCCGCCGCCCCCAGCGCCCGCCGCCGCACATTGCCCGAGGTTCGCCACCGCCTCGTTTTCCGTGCCATCGTTAAAAAAAATCGGCGTTCGTCGTTTTTCTTTTTCTCGGATTAAATCCGTGATTTTTCTGATCGCGATTCCTAATCCGATTTTCGTTTTAGTATAACTTTTCGCTCGTTTATCGAAATCAGGCGATTCAAGCGCCTAGAGTTTCGTCTCGAAACCCTCTATCCGAATAACCAACTTAAACAAGTTTTTGCCAGTGTAAAATTTTCCCTAGATTCAGATTACTAGAACGAAGTTGTTTTCTTTCGCCGTTTGACTTTCGTTGCTTCGTTCGATTTGATTCTTTTTGCCAACCGGAGTTCTTAAGTTGAACCTTCTGGTTAGATCTCTTATTTGAGTTTTACCTATGCATTAGATGAGTAATTATTGTATGCTTTTGTTTGTTTGTTTGCGATAGAGTACCCGGAGTGCGCCGCCTGTTACTTCGAATCGTTAGGTTTCCGGATCATCAGCAAGGCAAGTAACACTTTGATCATACCTTTCTACTACCCAGTTTTATGCATTAGATCAATCCTCACACATTGCATGATTAGGATCTAATTAAATTGTGGGATGAGAAGTAGATGAGGTAGTACCTACTACCTGTTATTATCAAACCTTTGGGAGTTACTTCTACGTTTGCTTATTATGCCATGCTATGCTAGTAGACGTGGATTGGGTGAGTGATATCCATGACAGATGTGAGATTGTTAATTAATGGTTTATCTAAGGTGACAACTTAAACACACATCTGGGTGGATTGAGGCACCTGGGTATTCCAGGACTTGCCTGTTTTCTTTTGGACCGCCACCCAGGCTCAAAGGGATCATGAGACTATTCATACTAGAAACTTCCGTGTGCAGCCACAAGCTATTATGGGCTCTAGCATAGTTGACTAAGTTGTGTGAACTCTTACAGTGGTAGACTAGCAGATGTAGCGGATGTAGGTGGTACGGTCTACCCGATCGTAAGGTGCTAGCGCTTCTGAAAGACTATGTCTCGGTCATCCGTCTTCTCAAGCACCGTGTAGTGCGAGAAACCAAACGGAGGCGATCGAGTCTTGTGGGGAAAAGTGCGCAAACCTCTGCAGAGTGTAATAAACTAATCATGGTTAGCCGTGTCCCCGGTTATGGACATCTTGAGTATCTAGTACTTGGATTATCATGTGAATCTCAACATGTTACTCTAAATTAATTTTGTTGGGTTATGTATAATGATGATGCTTAATTGGGATTGAGAATGCTGTCAACCATTCTCAATGTTTAACAACCACCATGATAGTAATTAAATTTATTCCTTTGAAGTAGAGAAAAATTGGCTTTACGCAAAACTGTAACCATAGAGCTTTTCACCAGCCAAATATGCATATAGTATAGCTATTTCATTCCATTACTCTCTATGTGTTACCTTGCCAGCATATTCCATGTGCTGACCCACCATTTCGGGCTGCAACGTTAATATTGCAGACTTTTCAGACGACGATTAAGGAGTTTTTAGGTCGTGGTTCTATACTCAGTGATGCCGTTGGAGTTGATGGACTCACTTATCCTCCAAGCATTCCGCTGTTATCGTTATTAGATGGCCTTAAGCCATATTTATTGTAATAAGTTCTCGTTTGAGACACTCGATGTAATAAGTGTGTGATTGCTACTCTGCTATAAATCCTCCGAGTACTATGTGATGTCAGCATTACTGATCCAGGGATGACACCGGAGCATAGAGATCAGTCTGTTTGAGGTCTGGTCGCTACAGAGATGGTATCAGAGCACACGCTGACTGTAGGACATGACCACTAAGCACAAGATCTAGATCACTATCCATTCTCTTCTCTTCTGACCTCTCATCTTTTCTACTCTTTAGGATGGTGGATGCAAGGAACAAGTTCACACAACCGGATGAAGATACACCCTTTGGACGACACTTGAAGGAAGTCACTAGATACCTGAATATAGGAGTACCAAGCTTCATAGGAACCTACAACGCCACTTTACCTGAAGAAGAGCGCTGGATGATTCAAGTTCAAGTTCCAGGAAGGATGTTCATGCCAGTCACTGAGCCCATAGAGTTTTCTTTTGATGCACCAACTTGGAGTCTAGGAAAGAGCATGGCAGCTCACATCGCCATGGGACGCATTGGAGAAGTCTACCGCAAGGACCTCAAGGATACTATCTACCAGATTTGTGGGCGCCGAGATGAACACTGGGAGACGATCAGCACCCGGAAGGATAGATCAATTGCAGCTTTTATCCAGGAGTTAAACCAGCACATTCGACGACAGGAGAACCAGATGTGCGCCGACATGATAGATCTGAAGAAGGCTAAGACTAGAATCAAGGAACTGGAGGAAGAACTCAAGGCTACACGTGAAGATTATGAAGAGGAAATTGAAGTATTGGTGGAGAAGAATGACGACTTGATCAAGAAGATTGTAATATTTATGGGAGGCCCTACGCCAGTATATGAAGATGAAGAACCCCAGGAAATTAGCCCGGAAGACTACATCATCATCGACGGCACCGACTCGGAAACAGATAGTAGCGATGATGACTATGTTGATGAAGCTGGAGCAGATATCATGGAGTCTGCAACCGAAGAATATTTCTAGTAGACCACCTCATTAGTAGTAGTAGTCCACCATGTAAATATAGTAGCCCGAGCACTTTTGCGATAGATAGATCGATTGTATGCCCTTGTTTGATTGATTGAAGTGAATTGTTTGTTTTGACTCATGTGCATATGGGTAGTGTTTTCTCTTTAGACCCCCTCTATTCTTATATCTCATCTTTTCTAAACCCTCAGATGCCTCCGAGACGTGACCCCGGATTTACCTTTCCACCGGAGCTCACCCAGTTGATCCAGCAGCAAAACACATTGATGCAGTTGCTAGTCCAGAATCAGGGGAACAACAACAACCCACCACCACCACCACCACCACCACCTGTTGACCACTTAGCCCATTTTCTTAGGCTGAATCCGCCGGTGTTTTCCAGTAGCACCGAGCCGATAGTAGCAGATAATTGGCTCCGCAAGACAGCTAGGGAGTTGACCACAACAGGATGCACATATGCGGAGAAGGTGAAGTTTGCCACACATCAGTTAGAAGGACCCACAGCATCATGGTGGGAGAATTTCACAGCCACTTTCCTAGTTGACACTGTCACATGGGACCAGTTTCAGCAGGCTTTTCGTACTGCCCATGTTTCAGCAGGAGCTATGGCCATGAAGAAGCGTGAGTTTCACAACTTGCGCCAAGGAGGACGGACAGTTGGCCAGTATGTGGAGGAATTTAGTAAGTTAGCACGTTATGCCCCAGATGACGTCGCTATGAATGCAGCTAAGCAGGAGAAGTTTCTGGAAGGACTGAATGATGAGTTGAGCATGCAGTTGATGGTAGCAACCTTCAACAACTACCAGGAGTTGGTAGATCGTGCTCTTATGATTGAAGGGAAGTAGCAACAAATTGAGAATCGCAAGAGGAAGTATGGACAAGGAAAGTACAATTCAGGAGCTCAGCAGAAGCCACGTTTTACCCCTAGACCGGGAGGACATTTTCAGCATACCCATGGAGGAGATAGCTCGCACAATCACAATGGCACCAAGAATGGTAATGGCAATGGAGGAAGCAACGGCCAGAACCGCACCAACCCATCAACCCCAGCCGAGAAGGACCTAAGCCAAGTCACTTGTTTTAAGTGTCAGAAGACCGGACATTATGCCAATGAATGTCCTGAAGGCCAAAATGGTAATGGAAGTTCTGGGAAGAAGCTGAACCCTTTCAACAGGGGACAGGTGAACCACGTTAGCGTGGAGGAGGTTGAAGCTCAGCCTGATGCAGTAATAGGTAAGTTTTTGGTTAAGTCATTTACTGCACTCGTTCTTTTTGATACTGGTGCATCGCATTCATACATCTCAAGGGGATTTGTGGATAAGTATAACCTACCAACCCAAGCCCTTAGGTCACCCATGTTAGTAACCTCGCCTGGAGCAGAGTATGTGGCTAGTCTATGGTGTGATCGGTTACCATTAAGGATTGGTAACTATGTTTTTCCCTCAGACCTAATAGTATTGAAATCTCAAGGATTGGATGTGATATTAGGCATGGATTGGTTATCAAAGTATGAAGGGAATATTGAATGTGCTAGTAAGTCAATTTTGCTTACCACCCCAGAAGGGAGAAGGATCAAGTATGTATCCCGGCATGTACCAAAGAGGACTCAAGTAAATTGCTTAACAGGAGTTGTGCAGGAGGAAGTACCAGTGGTAAGGGATTTCCCTGATGTATTTCCAGAGGAGTTGCCAGGCACGCCACCGGATAGAGATATTGAGTTTTTGATTGAGCTATTGCCAGGCACAGAGCCAATATCAAAGAGACCATATAGGATGCCAGCAAAGGATTTGGTGGAAATTAAGAAGCAGATTAAGGAGTTACTGGATAAAGGATATATTCGCCCAAGTTCTTCACCTTGGGGATCGCCGGTACTTCTGGTGGAGAAGAAAGATGGATCGTTAAGGATGGTTGTTGATTATCGAGGATTGAATGAAGTAACAATCAAGAACAAGTACCCACTACCTATGATCAACGATCTGTTTGATCGATTGCAAGGAGCTAAGGTATTTTCCAAGATCGATCTGCGATCAGGATACCACCAGTTGAAGATTCGAGAACAGGATATTCCGAAGACAACTTTTACTACCAGGTATGGGCTGTATGATTACACCGTTATGTCATTTGGTCTGACTAACGCACCTGCCTATTTTATGAACATGATGAACAAAGTGTTTATGGAGTTTTTGGATAAGTTCGTCGTAGTGTTCATTGATGATATCCTGGTTTATTCGAAGAATGAAGAGGAACATAAGGAGCATTTACGTTTGGTACTTGGAAAGCTCAGAGAACATCAGTTATATGCCAAGTTCAGCAAATGTGAGTTTTGGTTGAAAGAAGTAGGATTCCTCGGACACGTTATATCTGGAGAAGGTATAGCAGTAGATCCCGCTAAAGTTGACACCGTGACCAAGTGGGAAGCCCCAACAACAGTTGGAGAGATCCGGAGTTTTCTTGGACTCGCAGGGTACTACCGGAGATTTATTGAGAATTTCTCAAAGATTGCGAAGCCTATGACGGAGTTGTTAAAGAAGGATACCAAGTTCATATGGACGGAGGAGTGTGAGGCTAGTTTCCAAGAGTTGAAGAAACGCTTGGTTACCTCACCAGTGTTGATTTTTCCAGACCAGACCAAGGATTATGAGGTGTATTGCGACGCTTCACGTCGAGGACTTGGAGCAGTGCTTATGCAGGAAGGGAGAGTTGTTTCATATGCCTCAAGACAACTGAAGCCTCATGAGTTGAATTATGCTACGCATGATTTGGAGTTAGCAGCCGTAGTGCATGCATTGAAGACATGGAGACATTTCCTCATTGGAAATCATTGTGAGGTGTACACGGATCATAAGAGTTTGAAGTACATTTTCACACAGAAGGAATTAAACCTCAGACAAAGGAGATGGTTGGAGCTTATCAAGGATTATGATATGAAATTGCACTATCATCCTGGAAAGGCTAATGTAGTAGCTGACGCATTAAGCCGTAAGAGCCATGTCAATACATTAATGACAGGAGAAATACCCAAGGAGTTAGCAGTAAATCTTCGTGAACTATGTTTGGAAATAGTTCTGAGAGGCTATGTAGCAGCATTGGAGATTCAGTCAACTTTGATGGATAAAATCAGAGAAGCTCAGAAAGCTGACAAGGAGATTGCCGCTATAAAGCAAAAACTGAGCAAAGGAAAAGCTAAAGGATTTTGTGAGGATGAGCACGACACCCTATGGTTTGAAGACCGTGTTTACGTGCCCAATGACCCGGAGATCAGGAAGTTGATTTTGCAAGAGGCACACGATTCACCGTATTCAATTCACCCAGGAAATACCAAGATGTATTTGGATTTGAAGGATATTTTCTGGTGGACCGGAATGAAGAAGGATATTGCGGAGTATGTAGCAGTTTGTGATGTATGCCAGAGAGTAAAGGCAGAGCATCAGAAGCCAGCAGGATTGTTACAACCATTGTCGATACTCGAATGGAAGTGGGATAAGCTAGGCATGGATTTTATCACGGGATTGCCCAGGACTCGTTCAGGCTATGACTCGATTTGGGTTGTAGTTGATCGATTGACGAAGGTAGCTCATTTCATCCCAGTAAAGACCACTTACACCAGTGCTAAGTTGGCAAAGATATACATGACCAGGATCGTATGTTTGCATGGAGTTTCGAGGAGTATCGTATCGGATAGAGGAACCCAGTTTACCTCAAAGTTCTGGAAGCAGTTGCACGAAACTTTGGGAACCAGACTAGAATTCAGTACAACTTTTCATCCTCAGACAGATGGACAGACTGAGAGAGTCAATCATATTTTGGAGGATATGCTGAGAGCTTGTGCGCTAGATTACGGATCTAGTTGGGACGATAATTTGCCATATGCAGAGTTCTCTTACAACAACAGTTATCAAACCAGTTTAAAGATGGCCCCTTTCGAAGCCTTGTACGGAAGGAGGTGCAAGACACCGTTGTCATGGGACGAAGTTGGAGACCGCCAGTTGTTTGGACCTGACTTGATTAAAGAGTCTGAACAGAAGGTGAAGTTGATTCGCGACAGGCTCAAGGTAGCCCAGTCCAGACAGAAGAGTTATGCAGATTCTAAACGCAAGGAGACAGTTTACGAAGTCGGAGATAGAGCTTATCTTCGAGTATCTCCACTTCGGGGAACAAAGCGTTTTGGAGTAAAAGGGAAGTTAGCGCCACGATTTGTAGGACCATATCGAGTTTTGGAATGTATGGGAGAAGTGGCCTACAAGTTGGAATTGCCCGAAGGATTGTCAGGAGTTCATAATGTGTTCCACGTTTCTCAGTTAAAGAAATATCACGCGGAGATGGCTGAAATACCGTTGAGAGACACAGTGCCATTGGAAACTATTCAGTTAGATAACGATTTGACCTACGAGGAGAAACCAGTTAAGATCCTCGAGTTTGCCAGTCGAGTCACTCGCAGCAAGGTTATCAAGTTTTGCAAAGTTCAGTGGAGCCATCACACGGAGGATGAAGCCACCTGGGAGCGAGAGGAAGATTTGCTCAAAGACCACCCTCACCTATTTTCTAGCCAACCCGAATCTCGAGGGCGAGATTCATCTTAAGGGGGGTAGGTTTGTAACATCCCAAATTTTCAATTTGGAATGTTATACTTTAGATCATCAATGCATATCATATTTTATTTTGCATTTTGGTTGATCCTAGAAATTCTACGCAACTCAATGACCCACGGAGAGAGTTGGGGATTTCGTTATTTTCATATTTGAGTTTTCTCAAATTTTGGAAATAGGATCATTTGATTTTATTTATTTTATCATCAATTATTTCTATTACAAAAAATTGAGAGAGGGAATAAAATGACTTTCCCAAAATAAAGAAATATTGAGGATTTAATAATAAAATCAAATAAGATTTTATTGCGGAGTTTTCCGGTGTTTTATTTGAATTTAGGAAAAATATGTGTTTTTCAAAATTGCATTTAGATCCCAAATATATGTTCACCTTGTACGGCTTGATTTTAGAAGCCCGTGAAAATTTATTTCGGAATTTTTGGAGTCTGTTTAGTATTTCTTTTTATTTTTCTTCCAAGCGGAATAAAAAAAAAGAAGTACGAACCGACCTAGGGGCCGTGTCCGACCCGGACTCCCGGCCCACTAGGCTATATAAGCCGGGGGGAGGCCCAGCCGAAGCCAGCCACCCGCGCCCAAACCCTAGCGCCGCCCGCCGCCGCCGCACGTCGCCCGAGGTTCGCCACCGCCTCATTTTCCGTGCCGTCGTTAAAAAAATCGGTGTTCGTCGTTTTTCTTTTTCTCGGATTAAATCCGCGATTTTTCTGATCGCGATTCCTGATCCGATTTTCGTTTTAGTATAACTTTTCGCTCATTTATCGGAATCAGGCGATTCAAGCGCCTAGAGTTTCGTCTCGAAATCCTCTATCCGAATAACCAACTTAAACAAGTTTTTGCCTCTATAAAATTTGCCTTAGATCCAGATTACTAGAACGAAGTTGTTTTCTTTCGCCGTTTGACTTTCGTTGCTTCGTTCGATTTGATTTTTTTCCCAACCGGAGTTCTTAAGTTGAACCTTCTGGTTAGATCTCTTATTTGAGTTTTACATGTGCATTAGATGAGTACTTATTGTATGCTTGTTTGTTTGTTTGTTTGCGATAGAGTACCCGGAGTGCGCCGCCTGTTACTTCGAATCGTTAGGTTTCCCGGATCATCAGCAAGGCAAGTAACACTTTGATCATACCTTTTCTACTACCCAGTTTTATCGCATTAGATCAATCCTCACACATTGCATGATTAGGATCTAATTAAATTGTGGGATGAGAAGTAGATGAGGTAGTACCTACTACCTGTTATTATCAAACCTTTGGGAGTTACTTCTACGTTTGCTTATTATGCCATGCTATGCTAGTAGACGTGGATTGGGTGAGTGATATCCATGACAGATGTGAGATTGTTAATTAATGGTTTATCTAAGGTGGCAACTTGAACACACATCTGGGTGGATTGAGGCACCTGGGTATTCCAGGACTTGCTTGTTTTCTTTTGGACCGCCACCCAGGCTCAAAGGGATCATGAGACTATTCATACTAGAAACTTCCGTGTGTAGCCACAAGCTATTATGGGCTCTAGCATAGTTGACTAAGTTGTGCGAACTCTTACAGTGGTAGACTAGCAGATGTAGCGGATGTAGGTGGTACGGTCTACCCGATCGTAAGGTGCTAGCGCTTCTAAAAGACTATGTCTCGGTCATCCGTCTTCTCAAACACCGTGTAGTGCGAGAAACCAAACGGAGGCGATCAAGTCTTGTGGGGAAGAGTGCGCAAACCTCTGCAGAGTGTAATAAACTAATCATGGTTAGCCGTGTCCCCGGTTATGGACATCTTGAGTATCTAGTACTTGGATTATCATGTGAATCTCAACATGTTATTCTAAATTAATTTTGTTGGGTTATGTTTAATGATGATGCTTAATTGGGATTGAGAATGCTGTCAACCATTCTCAATGTTTAACAACCACCATGATAGTAATTAAATTTATTCCTTTGAAGTAGGGAAAAATTGGCTTTACGCAAAACTGTAACCATAGAGCTTTCCACCAGCCAAATATGCATATAGTATAGCTATTTCATTCCATTACTCTCTATGTGTTACCTTGCCAGCATATTTCATGTGCTGACCCGTTTCGGGCTGCAACGTTAATGTTGCAGACTTTTCAGACGACGATTAAGGAGTTTTTAGGTCGTGGTTCTATACTCAGTGATGCCGTTGGAGTTGATGGACTCACTTATCTTCCAAGCCTTCCGCTGTTATCGTTATTAGATGGCCTTAAGCCATATTTATTGTAATAAGTTCTCGTTTGAGACACTCGATGTAATAAGTGTGTGATTGCTACTCTGCTATAAATCCTCCGAGTACTGTGTGGTGTCAGCATTCCTGATCCAGGAATGACACCGGAGCACAGAGATCAGACTGTTTGAGGTCTGGTCGCTACAGTAACTTCACCACCTCCATGAGGAGGTTACTAGATAACATGCGTTGCTTGTAACCAAACACCATGGCTTGTGTTTCCGACTAAATAAGCGGGCAACCAAACAACCTACCTTTCGTTTCGTCCGGCTAGAAGGTATGCAGACAAGCAGACAACATACAAATGTTGGTTTTTGCCTATTTTTTTCTCGGCCAGGCTGAACTGGAATACAGATGCAATGCACACAAAATAATGCGAGCAAAACCAAACACACCCTTGTTGATCATGTTACTATTTAGCTCAGACACACGTGCGTGGTGTATCACTAGACGGAGGGCTCACCCTTCACATTAATGCATAGTTGGTTGATGCAATGAAGAAGTTCAAACTTGAGGAGATGAAGGCCGCTTTTGAGAAGTGGAAAAATTATGGTCTTTGATACGACAACATGTTCTTCTGTTTTTGGGCTCGACGAATTTGAAAAACTTGTTGAACATTGTTATTGATCAACAAGTAAAACAAAAAATTGAGATGCATTCCGCTTTTAAAACTGTTAAAGGGTGTGTCTAGGACACATCTAGATGTGCTATAATTATTGCACATCTAAATAAGTGAATCAAGCATAAAGAGAAAAAGGAAAACGAGAAAGAAAATATTCACACAAATTTCAATGTAAGATCAATGACATATGACTTAGATATGCAATACATATGGCTTAAAACTGTTAAATGTATGATAGAATTGCTATTGATCTGGAGGCAATTGTCATTGTCAGAAAATAAAACAAAAATAAACCAAATGTCTGACTCTTATCAGTACGAAAACATCTACTCTCTTCGTCTCATAATACAAGATCGTTTTTGACACTACACTAATGTAAAAAAACACTCATATATTATGATAGGGGGAGTAGATCAATAGCAAATCAAGGGCATCACCTTCCGCATTACAAGCCGACCGATGAGGGTGGCATCCCCTGAAAGTCCGGACGAGTCCGCCCGCCCCTGCCATCGTCCATGGCTAGCCGAGCGAAGCAGCTCCACGCGCACTACCTGGTGGCCGCGCTCGGCGACCCTGACAAGTGGACCTGCCTCGTCAAGGAGTACGCCGCCAATGCCTCCCTCCGGGACGCCGCCCTCGTCTACGCCAGGCACCTGCCCCGCCAGACGCACCACCTGCCCCTCCTCCCCGCCCTCCTCAAGGCCGCCGCCTCCCGCGCCGGCCCCGGCCTCGGCCTCGGCAGGTCCCTCCACGGCGAGGCCGTCAAGTCCGCGTTCGCCGGCGAGCTGCTCGTGGGCACCACGCTGGTGTCCATGTACTGCAAGTGCGGCCTCCTCGCCGACGCGCGCCGCGTGTTCGACGGAATGCCGGGCAGGAACGTGGTCACCTGCAACGCGATGCTCGCCGGGTACGCCGCGGCCGGCGACACGGGGCAGGCGGAGGCGCTGTTCGGCCGCATGGGCTCCCGGACGTCCGTCACGTGGGCGACGATGATCCGCGGGTTCGCCGAGAAGGGGGACATGGCGGGGGCGCGGAGGTGGTTCGACGCGACGCCCATGGGCATGCGGACCGTCGTCACGTGGACCGTGCTCGTGCACGGCTATGTGGCCGCCGGGGACATGGAGACCGCGAGGGAGCTGTTCTACGCCATGCCCGCGAGGAACGTGTTCGTGTGGTCGTCGATGGTCACGGGGTACTTCAAGGCCGGCGATGCCGATGAGGCGCGGGCGATGTTCGACAGGGTTCCGGTGCGGAACCTGGTGAGCTGGAACGCGCTGATTGCCGGGTACGCGCAAATCGGGCGCTCCGAGGAGGCGTTGCATGCCTTTCACTCGATGTTGGAGGACAGGGTCAAGCCGGACGAGTTCACCATGGCCAGCGTGCTGTCTGCCTGCGCGCAGCTCGGGTCGCTAAAGCAAGGGAGGAAGGTTCATGAGTTCATGGACCGGACGCGTATACGGAAGAATCACTTCGTTTTGAATGGCCTGGTTGATATGTACGCCAAGTGCGGCGACCTCGAGTACGCCCGCAAGGTGTTCGACAGCATCCAACGGAGGAATACCGAATGCTGGAACTCGATGATCTCCGCGCTCGCAAGCCATGGACGGAGCGAAGAGGCGATACGGCTGTTTTCCCAGATGGAGTGCTCGGAGCAGAAGCCCAATGGGGTCACACTCCTCGCCGTGCTTGGAGCTTGTACCCACGGAGGGTTTGTGGAAGAAGGCCTAAGGGTTTTTAACAGTTTCGGCGCGTATGGAGTCGCTGCCGGAGTGGAGCATTACGGTTGCCTGGTCGATCTCCTGGGCCGTGCAGGAAGACTCGAGGAAGCTCATGCGATTGTCAAGAGCATGGCGATGGAGCCTAACGAGGTCATCTGGGGCGCTCTTCTCGGAGCTTGCAGGGTGCATGACAATGCAGAGATGTCTGAACGGGTGTCAGATGAGATCAACCAGTTGCGCTCTGATGGTGCATCAACTAATGACGCGGAGTACATCATGCTGTCAAATATCTTGGCCGCGTCCGAGAGGTGGGAGCAGGCAGAGCGTGTCAGGAGAAAGATGGCAAACCATGGGGTTGAGAAGACTCCCGGGTGCAGTTCAGTTGAGCTTGACATTCCTGAACACAAAGTGCGTTGCAGATAGTAGTACATTGTTGCAGCGATATCAAACTGTAAGTTCATTTCATTTCGTCGCTGGTGGTTTGGTAGATAATCTCTTGTTATGCTGCATCTACTAGAAAATTTAGTGATTTTAGGTTTTAGTTTTGCTGACCAATAACTTGTGGGTTCTTGTTCGAAAACTAATTTGTGGGTTGGACTTGTTGAATTTGATTCAAAAAGTTAGGCACAAAACCTTGATTTTAGAAAGTTCAGCCGGGCAAAAGTTTCAGTGAAATGTAAATGATGCCTCTGTATATCTGTATACTCAAATATATTTCGAGGAGATTTCAGGCATACGAGGATAGATTATCTCTTGCATTTCAAACTTCGATAAATACATGTATGTTGGCTTTAGTTTTTTCTTTTCTTTTTTGCAATTAGGGATTTGCACTTCCATTGAAAAAATCACACAGTGCCTGTCTCTCCATTGTTCAAAAGTGAACCATCTTCGTAAAGATTCTAGAATACAACATTCCCCACATGTTTCCAAATTCAAAAGAAACTATAAAACAACTTTGCAAAGAGAGAAAACAAAAGAACACAGAAGGACAGTGACAGGATCATCTCACTATCTCAGTCTCAGAAGTCAGACCAACACTAGACAACCACTTCCCTATCAAAGATCCAGCTGAACCTGACCTTCCTGGGCTCGTCCTTCTTGGCCCTGTCGGCCGCCCTCTCCGCCGCGCGCCGCATCCTCGGCGCGAGCCCGCAGACGAAGTCCCGGGCCCTCCGGCCTTCGCCGGAGAGCCCGCCCTCCAGCGCCTCCAGCTTCCACCGCTTGACGAGGAACTCGACGATGTCGGTGTAGTCCTGCGCGGTGTACACGCCGAGGCGCTGGGCCACGGACGCGAAATGCTCGAACAGGCTCATGTCGCTGCCGTCGTGCATGAGGTGCGCGGGCATGGTGATCCGCTTGCGCATCATGTCCGCGATGGCGAGCATGGCGCCGTCCGGGTCGAGCCGCAGCAGCTGCTCCACGATGCGGCTGTAGGCCGTCTCGTGGCGCTTCTCGTCGGCGGCGATGGTGCCGCAAGTGCGCGCCAGCACGTCGTCGCCGTGCGCCCTGGCGAGCCGCGCGGTGTTGCCGTGGGAGACGGCCGTGGCGCGCTCCTGGAAGCTCGTGTACACAAAGCCCAGGTACGGGTTGTTCTCCGTCCTCGGGTCCTGCAATTGCTCAGCATGTCAGATGAGATTGTACTCCTCGTTCAACAGATTCGTTCAAGAAGCTCTGACTCTGCGTACCATGCCGGAGCCGATGAGGTACTGGACGGTCTTCTCGACCATGCGCATGTCGACGCGGCCGGAGAGGTACATGTACTTGTTGAGGACGTCGCCGTGGCGGTTCTCCTCGGCGGTCCAGGCGCGGGTCCAGACGGCCCAGGGGCAGGCGCTGGCGCCGGTCTCGTCGCGGACGCCGTCGAGGGTGTTGATCATGGTCTGGTACGTGGGGAGCGCCTCCTCGGTGACCATGTCCCCCACCAGCACCACGAAGTAGTCGTCGGGCAGCGCCGCGGCGCGGGCCCGCAGCTCGCGCACCTCGTGCTCGAACATCTCGGACGACGAGTCCGGCAGGAAGTCCGCCGGCTGCCAGATGTCCTCCACGGGCCGGAGCAGCGGCAGCAGCGACCCCGCCGCCCAGCCCCGCAGCGACTGGAACACCTCCGCCTTCTCCGGCGGCATCGAGTGCGTCACGCCGCGCTGCACCGACGGCGCCGCCGCCGCCACGGCCGACACGCGGCATTGCCGGCGCGGGAGGGGCCGCGCCGCCGCCGGGTGGCCGGGGACGCGGAGGAGGCCCTGGGCCTGCATTGTGGCTAGCTCCCGACCGATGGGTGAGTAGTGGCGGCGCGGTGGGGTGGTGTTGTTGCGTCGTCGGACTGCCACGGCTGCGGTGTCGGGGCTCCGTATATAAACTGCGGCGTCGGGGCGGTACCGCCGGACTGCCGGAGGCGGAAAACCAGTGGGTGCGTGCAGTGGTTTTGTGCCGGGAGCGGGCTGGCTGATTCTGTGGGTGTTTCGGGGAGCTGCTACAGACCGTGGTCCGCCCCCGGGTTGAGCTTTTTTTTGGACGGGTCCGCCCCCAGGTTGAGGAGTACAGTGTACAGACGCAGTTGTCCATCTGAACCGAGGCACTCGAACAGCACGTGTTGGTTGGTTGGCTGGCCACGCCAACAGTTGCGGCCGCCACGAGGCTGGTCACGTCCTCGCGGCAAAATGTCTTCGGCAAAGCCACAGATGTGCTGAAACTGTGCGATAGACCCACCTGCACGAGTCAAAACCACCTCGGAAATTTGGAGCGGAGCGATGATAGAATGTTCACGATTTTGATGCGAGTAATCGCATGTTGTCTGATTTTAGACATTTAGGTTGGAAAAAGGTTACGGTAGTATAATGAGATAAGTATGCCTACATGGTTGGATCTATAAATAGACCATGTCTCCAATAGTAAATTTTCTTTCTGACCTCTTTTTTAGTATAAGGCCTCTTTTGGTTCATAGAATAGGATTATCATAAGAATAGAAATCTTGTAGGAAATGAGATGATATGTATCTCAAATCCTACGAGTAGTGTCGGTGTCAAAACCGGCGGATCTCGGATAGGGGGTCCCGAACTGTGCGTCTAGGCCGGATGGTAACAGGAGGCGGGAAACACGATGTTTTACCCAGGTTCGGGCCCTCTTGATGGAGGTAAAACCCTATGTCCTGCTTGATTAATATTGATGATATGAGTAGTACAAGAGTAGATCTACCACGAGATTAAGGAGGCTAAACCCTAGAAGCTAGCCTATGGTATGATTGTTGTATATGGAGTTGATTGCCTACGGACTACAACCCTCCGGTTTATATAGACACCGGATAGGGTTAGGGTTACATAGAGTCGGTTCCAATGATAGGAGATCTTGAATATCCGCATCGCCAAGCTTGCCTTCCACGCCAAGGAAAGTCCCATCCGGACACGGGACGAAGTCTTCAATCTTATATCTTCATATTCCAGGAGTCCGGCTGAAGGTATAGTCCGGCTACCCGAACACCCACTAATCCAGGACTCCCTCAGTAGCCCCTGAACCAGGCTTCAATGACGACGAGTCCGGCGCGCAAATTGTCTTCGGCATTTCAAGGCAGGTTCCTCCTCCAAGTCCTTCATAGAAGATTGTAAACACCAAGAGTAGTGTCCGGCTCTGCAAAATAAGCTTCCACATATTGCCATAGAGAGAATAATATTAACACAAATCAAATCTGCTGACGTATTCCGCAGTGCGTCATCACACTACAGCCAAGTCCTTCACTCGAATCGTTTTCACTTTTCCACCTCAGCGTGTTTTGCGAGGCGGTTTCCTTGGCACGTCTTGTCGAAGCAGAGATCGTGTACCCCCCTTTTACGGGATTCTCATCAATACGAACGTGGGTAACCCAACCGCGCCACTTATCACGACGCTTGGGAGGCAAACGAGTTTTACTAGGCAGGCGGGGACGCACAACTACATCCACCCATATAAGGGGACAAGGATCCACCTTTTTATCTTCGCCTTCTTCCTCCTTTGCCTATCCATCTCCTGCGCACCCGAGCTCCAGCGTCCAAGCCCGCACTTCCCACCTCAACCTTCTCCAGCAATGTCCGGAGCGGGAGGCAAGTGGATGGTCTCCTCCGTCACGGAGGGCAAAATCAAGAAGCTAAGGAAGGCCGGATACCTGTCCAAGGACATCGCGCACCGGCTTCCCGAAGAGGGGCAGCTTCTCCCCACCCCAAGGCCCCATGAGAGGGTAGTATTTCTCCCCCACTTCCTCTGCGGACTGGGTTTTTCACTCCACCCATTTGTCCGGGGGCTCATGTTCTACTACGGCCTGGATTTCCACGATCTGGCTCCAAACTTCATCCTCAACATCTCAGCGTTTATCGTCGTGTGCGAGGCTTTTCTCCGCGTCCGCCCCCATTTCGGCCCCTGGCTCAAGACCTTCAACGTCAAGCCCAAGGTGGTGCGCGACAGCCAGGCGGAGTGCGGAGGCGCCATGGCGGGCAAGATGGCCAACGTCCTATGGTTCGAGGGCTCTTTCGTGGAGACCCTAAAGGGATGGCAATCCGGGTGGTTTTATATCACCGAGCCGCGCGATCCGGAATGGACTGCAGCCCCCGAGTTCCGATCCGGACCCCCCACGCGGCTTATGTCCTGGAAAGAGATGGGCCTGTCGTGGGGTGATGAAAAAGAGGTGACCGGATTGCAAACATGCATCCAGTCCCTGGTGAACAAGCCAGTCCGGCTTGTTAACGTAATCCAGGTTATGCTCGTCCGCCGGATCCTCCCGTGCCAACAACGGGATTTTAATCTGTGGGAGTTCGACCCAACGCAGCATCAAACCCTCAGCAGGCTCTTCGACACGACGTACGAAGACGCTTGGAAGATGCTATTCAAGGGCGCTGAGGCTCCCGCATCCGCTTCCGAGGACCGCGGATACAGCTCGCAGCGTCACGCTAGCGAGGTATGCCATCTACACCTTTTATAGGATGTTAAGCTTTTTTCATAGTTTGACTCTATGCGGGATCTAAACTCCCTTACCTTTGACAGGCTTGGCGGGCGATATCCGGACCGATTAACTGTCCGGCTCCGCTGCCCGAAGACCCAGCCCCAGCTCTACTAGCGAAGCTGCTGGTTTCGGCGCCTTATGTGGTGCCGGAGAAGAAGGCCAAGAAGAAGAAGACCACGGGGACTCGAAAGAGTGCCTGCAACGTGGTGGTGTCGGACTCGTCATCTGACGAGTCCGAGACGCCCTCCTCCCACGAAAACGAGGAGGAGGAAGAAGAAAACTCTCCCCCCAGCGGAGGGAGGAGAGAAGAGGAAGGCCGCCCCAACGGGGGAGGCCGAGGGGTCTAGGAAAAGGAAGACCCCTCCGCCGGACTACGCCCCCAACGCCGAAGAGGGCAAAGAGGAGTGGCCAAACAGGGCCAAGCGTCCGGCGAAATCATAAGTTCAGATATCAGAGTAACTCATGATGTTCCTTTGTTGCACAGCTTTCCCTAATGTTGAATGTAATTATGCAGTCCGCCCCGGGCCGAATTCGACGAATCGTCGGGCGGCTCCCTGGACTCATCGGACGTGAACTCAGTTCCGCCCGCTGTCTCCCCCCGCACTGCAGACGACGCCGAAGTGGCGTCGCGACAAGCTCCGGGGCAGGAGGAGGTGGTCCCGGAGGAGCCGCAAGGCAACCTCCCGGACTCCAGGAGTGAAGGGGATAAGGCTCCCCAGGGCTCTAAGTCCGGCTTTGTGCCGGACACCGCACCGGAATCAGTTCCGGACCGCGGTAGGCGAACTCCTTCCAAGAGGAGCAAGCCTTCTGAGTCGGCGGCCTCCGTCCAACCGGAGGTGCCGGACAATCTGCTGGAGGTGCTTGACGACGCCTCCATCGACGAGGGGCACCGTACTATTATGAGTACGGTGATCCAGAAGGTTCAGTCCGCCAAGAGCGGACTGACTGAAGCTTGCGCTAGCCTTCTAACAGGCTTCGAGGTAAGTAAAAATATGTAAAAATATTACCGCATAGACAGTAGCCCCTGATGCTCTGTTTGGCGTTCGGAAAGAAAAGCCGAATAGAGGATCTATTAAATTTCGCAGGAGTCTAAAAAAAGAGTCAATATGCGTATGCAGGCTTCGCTGCTGTCCACCGCCGCACTGACTGTGGAGGTGGGTGTCCTGAAGCAGGACCTCGAGCGGACTGAGCAAGAGCTCGGCCTCGCCAAGCGGCGGCTCGAGGAGGAAGAAGGTAAGAAATACCTTACAGAAAAAGTGCCTATAAAAAGGCTTGATTGCAAAAAGAGTAACAAGATTGTACTGCTTATTGTAGGGGCCACGACTGAGGTGGCGACCCTTAAGCAGGCGCTGTCTGAGGCCGAAAAGAAAACGGCCGCGGAGCGCACCGAGCGAGACAGACTTGGGGCTCAGGTCGGCGAGGTGCAGCAAGAGCTTCAGGCTCTCATGAAAAAACATGAGAGTTTAGAGCTGAAGTCAAAGGCGCAAGCATCCGAGCTTGCAACGGCCCTAGAGGCTGCCAAGGCCGAAGCCCAAAAGGCCCTCCAAGAGTTGGAGGAGATGAGGAAGATAGCAGCGGGTAAGGCATTCTTTATGCAAAGCAGAAATATAAAAGTGAACTACCTGTTACTTACCCGAATCCGGAGCTCTCCAGGGGCATTCATAGATCTTCCCCGCAGCGTATCCGATGCCGCCGCATTCTATCGAGCTGAAGAGGGCAGCTCGACGGAGAAGGTGTTCAGGTCTCAGTATTCTGAGGCCGGACACCCTGTGCCCTTGAGCGACCAGCTGAAACAGCTGGTCGAGCTCAACAAGGCGGCCGAGCAGGCCATGAAGGGCTTCATAGTTCGGCTGTGGCCCGGAGAGGCCCTGCCTGGGAGCTATTTCGGGCTGGTGCGGCGGCTGGTGGAGGCCTGTCCGAGGCTTCAGGTCATCAAGCGCTCCGTCTTCATCGAAGGTGCCCGTCGGGCCCTTACCTGTGCAAAGGTGCACTGAGGTAAGCTGGACGGTGAGAAGCTTGTGAAGGACGGGCCGCCGTCGGGGAAGGAGCATCGCAAGCCCGAGAACTACTACAAGGATGTTCTTGCAGGTGCCCGCCTTGTGGCGGATGAATGTACCAAGGATGTGATATTTGAATGAACTCGCTCGTGTTTATCCTGTGCGCTGAAAACTTGTTCATATGCGCTAAGCAATGCTTATTGAATTTAAAATATTACTTTGTGTGCGGCCGTTTATCAAAAATTGAGAGATGGCCAGTCGTCGGCTTCTGCCCCCGTGCCACTAGTGCTGGGGTGTTCGGGATAAACCTGAGCGCTCTTTTTCCCATAGTTGGGTCCTTCAAGGGAGGCGCTCAGCACAACGAACCAGGCAATCGGACTATAATGCTTGAGCACTCTCACTTAGCCATAGAACTCTATAATTTTAAATTTCGGCGAAGCCCCTAGTTCGGAAGACTGAGTAAGGGGCGCTATCCACGCCTTGGCCGGACAAAGCCAGCTCCTCGCTCGAAGCGGCATAAGCCTTTAGGGACTCGAAAAACCTCTCGAACAGCGACCGGTCTCTCGCCACATCATGATAGTCAGTTTTAGCTTTCTCCACTGAGGTGCTTAACCCAGCTGAACCGGGGCACAATCGCAGTGGTTCTCCTAGTGCTACCTTAGCCGATAGAGCGGAACGTAAGGCACCAAAACATAGGAGCCGGGCAAACCCAACTATTGACCCAAATCATGATTCGGAGCCGATGCATATAGTTCTATAAGTTCGGGGTGCCGCACTTGTGAAAGTGTACGGACTTCTCACACCATTATGAGGGGTACTGAAGCCCCTGGCGTGTTTGCCGTACCATGGTGTACGGGTGCAATCATGTCATTTAATAAACATAAATGTGAAAAGAAGACAATGCAAAAAATAGACAAGAAGCTAAGCATTGTTTATAGAGAGGCTATTTATCAAAGCCGAACGATACAAATAGTGCGGTAAGCAAAAGATATTGGACTATTCAGTATGTCCTGACCAGGGGCAGGCCGCGGAATTGTATTTAAAACAGGTATACCACTCGTAACAGAGACCACCTGGGAGTTCCATAATGCGGCATGGCTTGTCTGCCTCCCTGGATCTTGCATCGTTTGTGCGGCAGTCGAATTGCCGAACAGGTCGTCCGAAGTATGGAGTCCTGAAAGTAAGAAAAAAATTAAAAAAAGAATCCGGCAACCCCTAGTACGTTTTAAGCCATATTTTGGGCGTGCCGTTATTGTGCCCCTTCCCCTGTGCCCATGGTATTTCAAGGGCGTAGTTATGTACGCGAGGTACTGGTTTCGCTATGTCGCGAAAGCTGGGGTTGGGGCCGCATTGCTACGCTTGCTCAGAGTGTGCCAGGCGGTCCTGCTGTGGGTTACTCCGGGCGCGCTTGGCAGTGTCTGGCTTTTTAATGGCCGGACTGGAGAATTGCCTGAGAAGGCTACTTTGTACCTCCGCTGCGAGAGCCGCCGTATGCTCCTCCGTACGGAGGGAGCGTTCGGTGTTTCCGTTGACCGTAATTACTCCTCGAAGGCCTGGCATCTTGAGCTTGAGATATGCGTAGTGCGGCACCGCATTGAACTTTGCGAATGTGGTTCGTCCGAGCAGGGCGTGATAGCCACTGCGAAACGGGACTATATCGAAGATTAACTCTTCGCTTCGGAAATTGTCCGGGGATCCGAAGACCACGTCAACTGTTACTGAGCCTGTACAGTTGGCTTCTACACCTGGTATAACGCCTTTAAAGGTCGTTCTTGCGGGCTTAATCCTTGAGGGATCTATGCCCATTTTCCGCACTGTATCCTGATAAAGTAGGTTCAGGCTACTGCCGCCGTCCATGAGGACTCTTGTGAGATGAAATCCGTCGATGATTGGGTCGAGAACCAATGCGGCGAAGCCGCCATGACGGATGCTAGTGGGATGGTCCCTTCGATCAAAGGTGATCGGGCAGGAGGACCATGGGTTGAACTTTGGGGCGACTGGCTCCATCGCATATACGTCCCGTAGCGCACGCTTCCGCTCCCGCTTGGGAATGTGGGTTGCGTATATCATGTTCACCGTCCGCACTTGTGGGGGAAAGCCCTTCTGTCCATTGATGTTCGGCGGCTTGGGCTCCTCGTCGTCGCTGTGCAGCCCCTTGTCTCTGTTTTCGGCCCTTAACTTGCCTGCCTGCTTGAACACCCAACAATCCCTGTTAGTGTGATTGGCTGGCCTTTTGGGGGTGCCATGTATCTGGCACAAGCGATCGAGTATTCGGTCCAAACTGGACGGTCCCTGAGTATTCTTTTTGAATGGCTTTTTCCGCTGACCGGATTTATAGCCTTTGAATCCGGCATTGACTGCCGTGTCTTCATTGCTGTCGCTGCTAACGCGGCGTTTTTGCTTATTCCGACGTGTCCTTCCACTTTTGTCCTTGCTATCCGAATTACTAGGGTTCTTTGATAAGTTGTTACTGCGAGCTACCCAGCTGTCTTCTCCCGCGCAAAAGCGGGTCATGAGTGTCGTGAGGGCTGCCATGGATTTCGGCTTTTCCTGTCCCAGGTGCCGGGCAAGACACTCGTCGCGGATGTTATGCTTGAAGGCTGCTAGGGCCTCTGCGTCCGGACAGTCGACTATCTGGTTTTTCTTTGTTAGGAACCGTGTCCAGAATTGTCTGGCCGATTCCTCTGGCTGCTGAATTATGTGGCTTAAGTCGTCGGCATCCGGTGGTCGCACGTAAGTGCCCTGGAAGTTGTCGAGGAATGCGGCTTCCAGGTCCTCCCAAGAACCGATTGAGTCTGCTGGCAAGCTGTTAAGCCAATGCCGGGCCGGTCCTTTAAGTTTGAGCGGAAGGTATTTGATGGCGTGTAGATCATCGCCGCGTGCCATGTGGACGTGAAGGAGATAATCCTCGATCCATACCGCCGGATCTGTTGTGCCATCGTATGATTCGATGTTTACGGGTTTGAAACCCTCTGGGATTTTATGATCCATTACTTCATTCATGAAGCATAGCGGGTGTGCGGCGCCTCTGTACTGGGCTATATCACGATGCAGCTCGGAAGAGCTATGTCTGTTGTGTTCGGCCCGACCGGATTTGTTGTATCCGGAGTGAAGATCATTGTCACATGCCGTAGGGCGCCTGCGCGATCCGTAGATCGATCTTGTTTGTCTTGCCTTATCCTCCAGTATGTCTCGCAGGTCGGGCGCATTTTCCCGTGCCTTAGTTGAGCGGCGTCGGGGCATGGCTTGGGTGGAGGGCCGAGAGGCCTCTCTGTCGCGGCCGCGAGGTGGCCGGTCTGCCATGTCATGCGCTGGTGATGTAGGTGCTTCCTCCTCTGATTGGGGTAGCGGCCTGCGCTTCGGGTAACTCTTGAAGGGGCGTTCGAGTTCATACTCTTCGGCCGCAAGGACTTCAGTCCATCTGTCAGCTAGCAAATCTTGGGCAGCTCTAAGCTGTTGCTGCTTTTTCTTGAGGCTGCTTGCCGTGGCTAAAAGCCTGCGTTTAAAACGCTCTTGTTCGGCGGGGTCTGATGGTATGACGAATTCGTCGTCATCGAGGCTTGCCTCGTCTTCGGAGGGAGGCGTATAGTTATCATCCTCGACCTATCGGTCTGCCGCTCTCTCATGAGGGCTGGCTTCTCCATCTTCCTGTGCCGAATCTTGCTAAGGTGGGTGTTCTCCGGCGCTATCCGGGGTAGTATTATCTCCCGTGCCAGAATCACCGTTTTTTGCTTTGGCGGGATTTAGAGCGGCGCCGCTGACGCCGGCGCTTTGGCTGTTTCTTGGGGGCGTCATCCCCCACTGTTCCATCGCCATCTCCATCTTTTGGAGTATCCACCATATATATGTCATATGACGAGGTGGCCTTCCAGCGCCCTACAGGTGCTGGTTCCTGTTCGTCTCCTACATCATCGTCCATGCCGTCGATGTCTTCGGAGCTGAAGTCAAGCATGTCGGTTAGATCGTCGACAGTGGCTACAAAGTGGGTGGCGGGTGGGCTTTGAGTTTCCTCATCGTCCGTATCCCACCCTCGTTGACCGTAGTCCGGCCAGGGCTCTCCTGATAAAGAGAGATACTTAAGAGAATTCAGGATGTCGCAAAAAGGCGAATGCTGAAAGATGTCTGCGGCGGTGAACTCCATTATCGGCGCCCAATCGGATTCGATTGGCAGGGGCGCGGGGGGTTCGGAGTCCGGGGAGGAGTCCGGATCCTCGGAGTCACGGGTCGTGCAGAGTGCGGGGCTAGCGTTCGGCTCGATCGCTTTCGGGATCGCAGCCCCCGAGGTGACGTCCAACCGCTCATCCTCGATTGGCGCAATAGGCTCCGAGTTAGGGGTCGGAACCGATGCGTGTGCGGCCTCCAGGACACTGTCCGGGGGCAGAGCTAGATCATACCCCTCGAGATAGTGCGGCGCGCTTGGCCGTGGCTCGATCCCGTCGAAGATCAAGTCTCCGCGGATGTCAGCCATGTAGTTTAAGCTTCCAAACCTGACTTGATGGCCAGGGGCGTAGCTTTCGATCTGCTCCAGGTGGCCGAGCGAAGCCGCCGAAGACGAAGACCTGTCCGGGGAGAAAAGTCTCACCTTGGACCGCATCGTTGTTGATGATCAAAGGAGCCATCGGGCCTAAAGGCGACGACACAGAGGAACTCTCAATGAAAGCACCAATGTCGGTGTCAAAACCGGCGGATCTCGGGTAGGGGGTCCCGAACTGTGCGTCTAGGCCGGATGGTAACAGGAGGCAGGGAACACGATGTTTTACCCAGGTTTGGGCCCTCTTGATGGAGGTAAAACCCTACGTCCTGCTTGATTAATATTGATGATATGGGTAGTACAAGAGTAGATCTACCACGAGATCAAGGAGGCTAAACCCTAGAAGCTAGCCTATGGTATGATTATTGTATATGGAGTTGATTGCCTACGGACTACAACCCTCCGGTTTATATAGACACCGGATAGGGTTAGGGTTACATAGAGTCGGTTACAATGGTAGGAGATCTTGAATATCCGCATCGCCAAGCTTGCCTTCCACGCCAAGGAAAGTCCCATCCGGACACAGGACGAAGTCTTCAATCTTGTATCTTCATATTCCAGGAGTCCGACTGAAGGTATAGTCCGGCTACCCGAACACCCCCTAATCCAGGACTCCCTCAAGTAGGAATAGGAAACAAGATGTCATTTGGTTGACACCAAACGAATTTTTCCATTGAGTCTTAGGCTCTTTATTATTTTCCTATGAAATGTGGAGGATAGGAACCAATCCTATGTAGGAATAGGAATCCATTCCTATGAACCAAAGGGCTCTAAAGGAAAAAATCTTATAAAAATCCTATCCTCTAGAATTCCTATGAAATTCCTCTAAACCAAAGGAGGCAGCCTTCATCCTTCCCTAAGTTTTCACCAGATTTTCCTTTATGCATGAGTTATGTGACCCCTCTAAGGCCCAGTTCTGTTGGCACAATTCTGAAAAATTACTGCCCGGAGAATCAGACTGACAAAAGAACTCGTTTCTTCCCCAGAAATCATCTGAGAATTGTCAGAATCAGCGGTGTATCTGAGAATTGCCCTAAACCCATGATTATGGCAATTCTGCAGAGCCCCTCAAAAGAAAACGTTTGGTGTTCATAGGTTACCCCTATTTGCCGTGTTAATTACAAATGCCACTCGGGCCGGTACAGATAGGAGCGCAAAGTATGACCAGGCCAGCTCGTGGGAGCTCGATCCCGGCGACCCCAACCCCACCCCGGGCCCGTCCGCCACTGCCCCGGGCCAGTCCACCGCCGCCCCAGGCCCGTCCGCCGCCCCGCCCGCTCGCCTAGACGCGTCCGACGCCGCCTCACCCTGAAGGAAATATGCCCTAGAGGCAATAATAAAGTTGTTATTTATATTTCTTTATATCATGATAAATGTTTATTATTCATGCTAGAATTTATTAACAGGAAACTTGATACATGTGTGAATACATAGACAAAACATAGTGTTCCTAGTATGCCTCTACTTAACTAGCTCGTTAATCAAAGATAGTTAAGTTTCCTGACCATAGACATGTGTTGTCATTTGATGAACGGGATCACATCATTAGGAGAATGATGTGATGGACAAGACCCATCCGTTAGCTTAGCATAATGATCGTTAAGTTTTATTGCTATTGCTTTCTCATGACTTATACATATTCCTCTGACTATGAGATTATGCAACTTCCGAATACCGGAGGAACACCTTGTGTGCTATCAAACGTCACAACATAACTGGGTGATTACAAAGATGCTTTACAGGTGTCACCGAAGGTGTTTGTTGGGTTGGCATAGATCGAGATTAGGATTTGTCACTCCGAGTATCGGAGAGGTATCTCTGGGCCCTCTCGGTAATGCACATCACTATAAGCCTTGCAAGCAATGTGACTAATGAGTTAGTTGTGGGATGATGCATTACGGGACGAGTGAAGAGACTTGCCGGTAACGAGATTGAACCAGGTATGATGATACCGACGATCGAATCTCGGGCAAGTAACATACCGATGACAAAGGGAATAACGTATGTTGTCATTGCGGTTTGACCGATAAAGATCTTCGTAGAATATGTAGGAACCAATATGAGCATCTAGGTTCCGCTATTGGTTATTGACTGGAGATGTGTCTGGGTCATGTCTACATAGTCTCGAACCCGTAGGGTCCGCACGCTTAACGTTCGATGACGATTTGTATTATGAGTTATGTGTTTTGGTGACCGAAGATTGTTCGGAGTCCCGGATGAGATCACGGACATGACAAGGAGTCTCAAAATAGTCGAGAGATAAAGATTGATATATTGGATGATAGTATTTGAACACCGGAATGGTTTCAGGATGTTTCAGATATTTATCGGAGTACCTAGGGGTTACCGGAACCCCCCCGGAAAGTAATGGGCCTACATGGGCCATAGGGGAGAGGGGAGACAGCCCACAAGGGGTGGCCTCCCTGCCATAGGGAGTTGGACTATGGGAGGGGGCGCGCCCTCCTTTCCTTCTCCTCTTCCCTCTCCCTTCCCTGTTTCCCCCTCCATGAGAAGGAAAAAAGGGGGCCGAATCCTACTAGGACCGGAGTCCTAGTAGGACTCCCCTCTCCTCGGCGCGCCCCTGATGGCCGGCCTCCTCCTCCCCTCCTTTATATACAGGGGCAGGGGGCACCCCAAAACACAACAGTTATTCTCTTAGCCGTGTGCGGTGCCCCCTCCATAGTTTACTCCTCCGGTCATAGTGTCCTAGTGCTTAGGCGAAGCCCTGCACGGATCACATCACCATCATCGTTGAAAGGATCGATATAGTTGACTAGATGGGGGGGGGTGAATAGGCAACTAACAATTTTTAGTTTTTCTTTACCAATTTAAACTTTGCATCAAAGTAGGTTGTCTAGATATGCAACTAGGTGAGCAACCTATATGATGCAAAAACAACAAGCACACTGGTGTCTACTACACAACCTTCTTCTTGTAGACGTTGTTGGGCCTCCAAGTGTAGAGGTTTGTAGGACAGTACTCCCTCCATTCCCTTATACAAGGCCACTATCAAAAATACATTCTACATCAATACAAGGCCACCAACAGTAATCGAGGCAAAAATTAATGATGTTTCCTCGTACTAGTAACTTTTTAATACTTACATGCATATAGTCACAATGACACTCATCCACTTCCTTCCCATTCATTCGTTGCATGCTTGTGGTGTATTAATGAATCCGGTTAACGAAAAGAAAAGTTGACTTGCAAAGAAGTCATTAAATTTTATCTTGGTACCTGTAATATGACTTGCAACGGAGTAGCAAATTTCCCTCAAGTGGATGACCTAAGGTTTATCAATCCATGGGAGGCGTAGGATGAAGATGGTCTCTCTCAAACAACCCTGCAACCAAATAACAAAGAGTCTCTTGTGTCCCCAACACACCCAATACAATGGTAAATTGTATAGGTGCACTAGTTCGGCGAAGAGATAGTGATACAAGTGCAATATGGATGGTAGATATAGGTTTTTATAATCTGAAAATATAAAAACAGCAAGGTAGCAAGTGATAAAAGTGAGCGTAAACGGTATTGCAATGCTAGGAAACAAGGCCTAGGGTTCATATTTTCACTAGTGCAAGTTCTTTCAACAATAATAACATAATTGGATCATATAACTATCCCTCAACATGCAACAAAGAGTCACTCCAAAGTCACTAATAGAGGAGAACAAACGAAGAGATTATTGTAGGGTACGAAACCACCTCAAAATTATTCTTTCTGATCAATCTATTCAAGAGTTCGTAGTAAAATAACACGAAGCTATTCTTTCCGTTCGATCTATCATAGAGTTCGTACTAGAATAACACCTTAAGACACAAAACAACCAAAACCCTAATGTCACCTATATGCTCCAATGTCACCTCAAGTATCCGTGGGTATGATTATACAATATGCATCACACAATCTCAGATTCATCTATTCAACCAACACAAAGAACTTCAAAAAGTGCCCCAAAGTTTCTACCAGAGAGTCAAGACGAAAACGTGTGCCAACCCCTATGCATAAGTTCACGAGGTCACGGAACTCGCAAGTTGATCACCAAAACATACATCAAGTGGATCATGTGAATATCCCATTGTCACCACAGATAAGCACATGCAAGACATACAACAAGTGTTCTCAAATCCTTAAAGACCCAATCTGATAAGATAACTTCAAAGGGAAAACTCAATCCATCACAAGAGATTAGAGGGGGAGAAACATCATAAGATCCAACTATAATAGCAAAGCTCGCGATACATCAAGATTATGCCGAATCAAGAACATGAGAGAGAGAGAGAGATCAAACACATAGCTACTAGTACATACCCTCAGCCCCGAGGGTGAACTACTCCCTCCTCGTCATGGAGAGCGCCGGGATGATGAAGATGGCCACCGGAGAGGGATTCCCCCCTCCGGCAGGGTGCCAGAACGGGTCTAGATTGGTTTTCGTTGGCTAGGGAGGCTTCTGGCGGCGGAACTCCCGATCTAGGTTTCTTTCTGGAAGTTTCAGTATATATAAGAGGTTTTGGCATCAAGAACAAGTCAGGGGGTCTCCGGGCTGTCCACCAGGTAGGGAGGCGCGCCCAGGGGGTGGGCGCCCCCCACCCTCGTGGGTAGCCCAGGACTCTTCTGGCCCAACTCTTTTACTTCATGGCCTTCTTCTGGTCCAAAAATAAGTTCCGTGAAGTTTCAGGTCAATTGGACTCCGTTTCATTTTCCTTTTATGTAAAACTCAAAAACAAGGAAAAACAGAAACTGGCACTGGGCTCTAGGTTAATAGGTTAATCCCAAAAATCATATAAAATAGCACATAAATGCATATAAAACATCCAAGGTTGATAATATAATAGCATGGAACAATCAAAAATTATAGATGCATTGGAGACGTATCAAGCATCCCCAAGCTTAATTCTTGCTCGTCCTCGAGTAGGTAAATGATAAAAACAAATTTTTGATGTGGAATGCTACCTAACATAATTCTCAATGTAATTTTCTTTATTGTGGCATGAATGTTCAGATCTGAAAGATTCAAGACAAAAGTGTAATATTGACATAAAAATAATAATACTTCAAGCATACTAACTAAGCAATCATGTCTTCTCAAAATAACATGGCAAAAGAAAGTTCATCCCTACAAAATCATATAGTTTGGTCATGCTCCATTTTCGTCACACAAGAATGCTCTCATCATGCACAACCCCGATGACAAGCCAAGAAATTGTTTCATACTTTAGTAATCTCAAACTTTTTTCAACTTTCACGCAATACATGAGTGTGAGCCATGGATATAGCACTATGGGTGGAATAGAATAATGATAGGGGGTTATGTGGAGAAGACAAAAAGGAGAAAGTCTCGCATCGACGCGGCTAATCAATGGACTAGGGAGATGCCCATCCATTGATGTCAATGCAAGGAGTAGGGATTGCCATGCAACGGATGCACTAGAGCTATAAATGTATGAAAGCTCAACAAAAGAAACTAAGTGGGTGTGCATCCAACTTGCTTGCTCACGAAGACCTGGGGCATTTGAGGAAGCCCATTGTTGGAACATACAAGCCAAGTTCTATAATGAAAAATTCCCACTAGTATATGAAAGTGACAAAACAAGAGACTCTCTATCATAAAGATCATGGTGCTACTTTGAAGCACAAGTGTGGAAAAAAATAGTAGCATTGCCCCTTTTTATTTCTTTTTTTCCTCTTTTTTTGGGCCTTCCTTTTTTTATTTGGCCTTTCTCTTTTTTTATTTGGGACAATGCTCTATTAATGATGATCATCACACTTCTATTTATTTACAACTCAATGATTGCAACTCGATACTAGAACAAAATATGACTCTATATGAATGTCTCCGGCGGTTTACCGGGAAGTGCAATGAATCAAGAGTGACATGTATGATAAATTATGCATGGTGGCTTTGCCACAAATACGATGCCAACTACATAATCATGCAAAGCAATATGATAATGATGAAACGTGTCATAAATGAAACGGTGGAAAGTTGCATGGCAATATATCTCGGAATGGCCATGGAAATGCCATAATAGGTAGGTATGGTGGCTGTTTTGAGGAAGATATAAGGAGGTTTATGTGTGATAGAGCGTATCATATCACGGGGTTTGGATGCACCGGCGAAGTTTGCACCAACTCTCAAGGTGAGAAAGGGTAATGCACGCTACCGAAGAGGCTAGCAATGATGGAAAGGTGAGTGATACGTCCATTTTGCATCATGCTTTTATATCGATATTTATTGCATTATGGGCTGTTATTTAACATTATGTCACAATAATTATGGCTATTCTCTCTTATTTTACAAGGTTTACATAAGGAGGGAGAATGCCGGCAGCTGGAATTCTGGGCTGGAAAAGGAGCAAATATTATAGACCTATTCTGCACAACTCCAAAAGTCCTGAAACTCCACGAAATACCTTATAATAAATAATGAAAAATCCTTGCCAAAGATGAAGACCAGGGGGCCCACACCCTTCCCACGAGGGTGGGGGGCACCCCCCTAGGGCGCGCCCCCTACCTCGTGGGCCCCCTGGTGGCTCTCCGATGACCATCTTCTCCTATATGAAGTCTTCCGTCGAGAAAAAAAAAAGAAGCAACCTCTCGGGACGAAACTCCGCCGCCACGAGGCGGAACCTAGGCGGAACCAATCTAGGGCTCCGGCAGAGCTGTTCTGCCGGGGAAACTTCCCTCCCGGAGGGGGAAATCATCGCCATCGTCATCACCAACACTCCTCTCATCGGGAGAGGGCAATCTCCATCAACACCTTCATCAGCACCATCTCATCTCAAAACCCTAGTTCATCTCTTGTATCCAATTCTTTTCTCCAAGTCCGGGATTGGTGCTAGTAGGTTGCTAGTAGTGTTAATTACTACTTGTAGTTGATGCTAGTTGGTTTAATTGGTGGAAGATCATATGTTCAGATCCTTTATGCATATTATTACCCCTCCGATTATGAACATGAATATGCTTTGTGAGTAGTTACGTTTGTTCCTGAGGACAAGGGAGAAGTCTTGCTATTAGTAGTCATGTGAATTTGGTATTCGTTCGATATTTTGATAAGATGTATGTTGTCTAGCCTCTAGTGGTGTTATGTGAACGTCGACTACATAACACTTCACCATTATTTGGGCCTAGAGGAAGGCATTGGGAAGTAATAAGTAGATGATGGGTTGCTAGAGTGACAGAAGCTTAAACCCTAGTTTATGTGTTGCTTCGTAAGGGGCTGATTTGGATCCATATGTTTCATGCTATGGTTAGGTTTACCTTAATACTTTTGTTGTAGTTGCGGATGCCTGCAATAGAGGTTAATCATAAGTGGGATGCTTGTTCAAGTAAGAACAGCACCCAAGCACCGGTCCACCCACATGTCAAATTATCAAAGTACCGAACGCAAATCATATGAACGTGATGAAAACTAGGTTGACGATATTCCCATGTGTCCTCGGGAGCGCTTTTCCTTATATAAGAGTTTGTCCAGGCTTGTCCTTTGCTACAAAAAGGATTGGGCCACCTTGCTGCACTTTATTTACTTTTGTTACTTGTTGCTCGTTACAAATTATCTCATCACAAAACTATATGTTACCACTTATTTCAGTACTTGCAGAGAATACCTTGCTGAAAACCGCTTATCATTTCCTTCTGCTCCTCGTTGGGTTCGACACTCTTACTTATCAAAAGGACTACGATAGATCCCCTATACTTGTGGGTCATCAAGACTCTTTTCTGGCGCTGTTGCCGGGGAGTGAAGCGCCTTTGGTAAGGAAAAATTTATATAGTGTGCTGAAATTTACTGTCACTTGTTACTATGGAAAGTAATCCTCTGAGGGGCTTGTTCGGGGTATCTTCACCCCGACCAGTAGAGCAAAGAGTTGCTCCTCAACCTACTGAACCTATTGAAAATGAAATTCCTTATGAGTATCCTTCGGGTATGATAGAAAAGCGGCTAGCTAATTGATGTCTACTACACAACCTTCTTCTTGTAGACGTTGTTGGGCCTCCAAGTGCAGAGGTTTGTAGGACAGTAGCAAATTTCCCTCAAGTGGATGACCTAAGGTTTATCAATCCGTAGGAGGCGTAGGATGAAGATGGACTCTCTCAAGCAACCCTACAACCAAATAACAAAGGGTCTCTTGTGTCCCCAACACACCCAATACAATGGTAAATTGTATAGGTGCACTAGTTCGGCAAAGAGATGGTGATACAAGTGGTATATGGATGGTAGATAAAGGTATTTGTAATCTGAAATTATAAAAACAGCAAGGTAAATAATGATAAAACTGAGCGTAAACGGTATTGCAATGATAGGAAATAAGGCCTAGGGTTCATACTTTCGCTAGTGTAAATTCCCTCAACAATACTAACATAATTGGATCATAAAACTATCCCTCAACATGCAACAAAGAGTCACTCCAAAGTCACTAATAGCGGAGAACGAACTAAGAGATTATGGTAGGGTACGAAACCACCTCAAAGTTATTCTTTCCAATCAATCCGTTGGGTTATTACTATAAGTGTCACAAACAGCCCTAGAGTTCGTACTAGAATAACACCTTAAGACACAAATCAATCAAAACCCTAATGTCACCTAGATACTCCAATGTCACCTCAAGTATCCGTGGGTATGATTATAGGATATGCATAACACAATCTCAGATTCATCTATTCAACCAACACAAAGGACCTCAAAGAGTGCCCCAAAGTTCTACCGGAGAATCACGACGAAAACGTGTGCCAACCCCTATGCATAGGTTCATGGGCGGAACCCGCAAGTTGATCACCAAAACATACATCAAGTGAATCACGTGGTATCCCATTGTCACCACAGATACGCACGGCAAGACATACATCAAGTGTTCTCAAATCTTTAAAGACTCAATCCGATAAGATAACTTCAAAGGGGAAACTCAATTCATTACAAGAGAGTAGAGGGGGGAGAAAACATCATATGATCCAAATATAATAGCAAAGCTCGTGATACATAAAGATCGTGCCAAATCAAGAACACGAGAGAGAGAGAGAGATCAAACACATAGCTACTGGTACATACCCTCAGCCCCGAGGGAGAACTACTCCCTCCTCGTCATGGAGAGCACCGGGATGATGAAGATGGCCACCATAGAAGGATTGCCCCCTCCGGCAGGGTGCCGAAACGGGTCTAGATTGGTTTTCGGTGGCTACGGAGGCTTCTAGCGGCGGAACTCCCGATCTATTGTGTTCTCTGGAAGTTTTAGGGTACATGGAGTTATATAGGCGGAAGAAGTACGTCAGGGGAGCCACGAGGGCCCCACGAGGCAGGGGGCGCGCCCTAGGGGGGCACCACCCTCGTGAGTACCTCCCGTATCTGCTGACGTGGAGTCCAAGTCTATCCGGTGGCTTTCGTTCCAAAAATAACTTCTCCAGTTGATTTCGTTCTGTTTCGACTCCGTTTGATATTCCTTTTCTTCGAAACACTGAAATAGGCATAAAACAACAAATGTCGGCTGGGCCTCCGGTTAATAGTTTAGTCCCAAAAGTAATATAAAAGTGGAAAATAAAGCCCAATATTGCCCAAAACAGTAGATAATATAGCATGGAGCAATCAAAAATTATCGATAGGTTGGAGACGTATGAGTATCCCCAAGCTTAATTCCTGCTCGTCCTCGAGTAGGTAAATGATAAAAAGATAATTTTTGATGTGGAATGCTAGTTGGCATAATTTCAATGTAATTCTTCTTACTTGTGATATGAATATTCAGATCCATAAGATTCAAGACAAAAGTTCATATTGACATAAAAATAATAATACTTCAAGCATACTAACTAAGCAATCATGTCTTCTTAAAATAACATGGCCAAAGAAAGTTATCCCTACAAAATCATATAGTCTGGCTATGCTCTATCTTCACCACACAAAATATTTAAATCATGCACAACCCCGATGACAAGCCAAGCAATTGTTTCATACTTTTGATGTTCTCAAACTTTTTCAATCTTCACGCAATACATGAGCGTGAGCCATGGACATAGCACTATAGGTGGAATAGAATGGTGGTTGTGGAGAAGACAAAAAGGGAGAAGATAGTCTCACATCGACTAGGCGTATCAACGGGCTATGGAGATGCCCATCAATATATATCAATGTGAGTGAGTAGGGATTGCCATGCAACGGATGCACTAGAGCTATGAGTGTATGAAAGCTCGACAAAAGAAACTAGTGGGTGTGCATCCAACTTGCTTGCTCACGAAGACCTAAGGCATTTTGAGGAAGCCCATCATTGGAATATACAAGCCAAGTTCTATAATGTAAAATTCCCACTAGGATATGAAAGTGACAACATAGGAGACTCTCTATCATGAAGATCATGGTGCTACTTTGAAGCACAAGTGTGGTAAAAGGATAGTAGCATTGTCCCTTCTCTCTTTTTCTCTCATTTTTTATTTTTTTATTTGGGCCTTTTCTCTTTTTTATGGCCTCTTTTCTTTCTTTTATTTTTTATTTTTTATTTTTTTATTTTTTCGTCCGGAGTCTCATCCCGACTTGTGGGGGAATCATAGTCTCCATCATCCTTTCCTCACTTGGGACAATGCTCTAATAATGATGATCATCACACTTTTATTTTTCTTACAACTCAATAATTACAACTCGATACTTAGAACAAAATATGACTCTATATGAATGCCTCCGGCGGTGTACCGGGATGTGCAATGAATCAAGAGTGACAAGTATGAAAGAATTATGAATAGTGGCTTTGCCACAAATACTATGTCAACTACATGATCATGCTAAGCAATATGACAATGATGAATGTGTCATGATGAATGGAATGGTGGAAAGTTGCATGGCAATATATCTTGGAATGGCTATAGAAATGCCATAATAGGTAGGTATGGTGGCTGTTTTGAGGAAGGTATATGGTGGGTTTATGGTACCGGCGAAAGTTGCGCGGTGCTAGAGAGGCTAGCAATGGTGGAAGGGTGAGAGTGTGTATAATCCATGGACTCAACATTAGTCATAAAGAGCTCACATACTTATTGCAAAAATCTATTAGTTATCGAAACAAAGTACTACGCGCATGCTCCTAGGGGGATAGATTGGTAGGAAAAGACCATCGCTCATCCTCGACCGCCACTCATAAGGAAGGAAATCAATAAATAAATCATGCTCTGACTTCATCACATAACGGTTCACCATATGTGCATGGTACAGGAATCACAAACTTCAACACAAGTATTTCTCAAATTCATAACCACTCAACTAGCATGACTCTAATATCACCATCCTCATATGTCAAAACAATCATCAAGTATCAAACTTCTCTTAGTATTCAACACACTCATAAGAGAATTTTATTATTCTTGAATACCTAGCATATTAGGAATTTAAGCAAATTACCATGCTATTTAAGACTCTCAAAATAATATAAGTGAAGCATGAGAGTTAATCTATTTATTCAAAATAAAACTACGACCGTACTCTAAAAAGATATAAGTGAAGCACTAGAGCAACAACAAACTACTCGGAAAGATATAAGTGAAGATCAATGAGTAGTTGAATAATTATGAAACTATGTGAAGACTCTCTAACATTTAATAATTTCAGATCTTGGTATTCTATTCAAACAGCAAGCAAAGCAAAATAAAATGACATCTAAGAATAGCAAACATCATGTGAAGAAGCAAAAACTTAGGATCAACCAATACTAACCGATAGCTGTTGAAGAAGAAAGGTGGGATGCCAACCGGGGCATACCCAAGCTTAGACGCTTGAGACTTCTTGAAATATTATCTTGGGGTGCCTTGGGCATCCCCAAGCTTGAGCTTTTTTGTCTCCTTAATTCCTCTCATATCACGGTCTCCCCAAATCTCAAAAGCTTCATCCACACAAAACTCAACAAGGACTCATGAGATAAGTTAGTATAAACCATTGCAAAAACCTTATCATACTCTACTGTAGAAAATCACTAAAATTATTATTCAACATTGCATACTAAATGCCTCTGCATATTTAATAGTCCTATCCTCAAATAGAATCATGAGATAAGTTGTGCAAGAAGAAGTACCAGTGGTAAAGGATTTTCCTGATGTATTTCCTGAGGAATTGCCAGGAATGCCACCGGATAGAGACATTGAGTTTTTGATTGAGTTATTGCCAGGTACAGGCCCAATATCGAAACAACCGTACCGGATGCCAGCAAAGGATTTGGTGGAAATTAAGAATCAGATTAAGGAGTTATTGGATAAAGGTTACATTCGCCCAAGTTCTTCGCCTTGGGGATCACCCGTACTTCTAGTGGAAAAGAAGGATGGATCATTAAGGATGGTTGTAGATTATCGAGGATTGAATGAAGTAACCATCAAGAACAAGTACCCACTGCCAATGATCAACGATCTGTTTGATCGGTTGCAAGGAGCTAAAGTGTTTTCCAAGATCGATTTGCGATCAGGGTACCATCAATTGAAGATTCGGGAGCAGGACATACCTAAGACAGCATTCACCACGAGATATGGACTGTATGAGTATACCGTTATGTCATTTGGATTGACTAACGCACCTGCCTATTTTATGAACCTGATGAACAAAGTGTTTATGGAGTTTTTGGATAAGTTTGTCGTAGTGTTCATTGATGACATCCTGGTTTATTCAAAGAATGAAGAGGAGCATAAGGAACATTTGCGTTTGGTTTTGGATAAACTAAGGGAACATCAGTTATACGCCAAATTCAGCAAATGCGAGTTTTGTTTGAAGGAAGTTGGATTCCTCGGACACGTTATATCCGGAGAAGGTATAGCAGTTGACCCCACTAAGGTTGAGACCGTAACCGAATGGGAAGCACCAACAACAGTTGGAGAGATCCGGAGTTTTCTTGGACTCGCAGGATACTACCGGAGATTTATTGAGAATTTTTCAAAGATTGCGAAGCCTATGACGGAGTTGTTGAAGAAGGATACTAAGTTCAAATGGACTGAGGAGTGTGAGGCTAGTTTCCAGGAGTTGAAGAAACGTTTGGTCACCTCACCAATATTGATTTTGCCAGATCAGACCAAGGATTATGAGGTGTATTGCGACGCTTCACGTCGAGGACTTGGAGCAGTGCTTATGCAGGAAGGAAGAGTTGTTTCGTATGCTTCACAACAACTGAAGCCTCTTGAGTTGAATTATGCCACGCATGATTTGGAGTTAGCAGCCGTAGATCATGCATTGAAGACGTGGAGACATTTCCTCATTGGAAATCATTGTGAGGTGTACACGGATCACAAGAGTTTGAAGTACATTTTCACGCAGAAGGAGTTGAACCTCAGACAAAGGAGATGGTTGGAGCTCATCAAGGATTATGACATGAGATTGCATTACCATCCCGGAAAAGCTAATGTAGTAGCTGACGCATTGAGCCGTAAGAGCCATGTCAACACCCTAGTAACGGGAGAAGTACCAAAGGAGTTAGCAGAAAACCTTCGTGAGCTATGTTTGGAAATAGTTCCGAGAGGCATTGTAGCAGCATTGGAGATTCAGTCAACATTGATGGATAAGATCAGAGAAGCTCAGAAATCTGACAAGGAGATTGCTGCTATAAAAGAGAAATTGAGCGAAGGAAAAGCAAAGGGATTTCGTGAGGATGAGCACGATACCCTATGGTTTGAGGACCGTGTTTATGTGCCCAATGACCCGGAGATCAGGAAGTTGATTTTGCAAGAGGCACATGATTCACCGTATTCGATTCACCCAGGGAATACCAAGATGTATTTGGATTTGAAGGAAACATTCTGGTGGACCGGAATGAAGAAGGATATTGCAGCATATGTAGCAGTTTGTGACGTATGTCAGAGAGTAAAGGCAGAGCATCAGAAGCCAGCAGGATTGTTACAACCATTGCCGATACCCGAATGGAAGTGGGATAAGATAGGCATGGATTTTATCACAGGACTACCCAGGACGAAAGCAGGCTATGACTCGATATGGGTACTAGTTGATCGTTTGACAAAGGTAGCACATTTCATTCCAGTTAAGACCACTTACACCAGTGCTAAGTTGGCAAAGATATACATGACTAGGATCATTTGTTTGCATGGAGTTCCGAGAAGTATCATATCAGATAGAGGAACTCAATTTACCTCAAAATTTTGGAATCAGTTGCATGAAACTTTAGGGACCAGACTAGAGTTCAGCATAGCTTTTCATCCGCAGACAGATGGACAGACCGAGAGAGTCAATCAGATTTTGGAAGATATGCTGAGAGCTTGTGCACTAGATTATGGATCTAGTTGGGACGATAACTTGCCGTATGCGGAGTTTTCTTATAACAACAGTTACCAAACCAGTTTGAAGATGGCACCTTTCGAAGCTTTATACGGAAGGAGGTGCAGGACACCGTTGTCATGGGACGAAGTTGGAGACCGTCAATTCTTTGGACCAGATTTGATTAAGGAGTCTGAACGGAAAGTTAAGTTGATTCGCGATAGGCTCAAGGTAGCCCAGTCCAGGCAGAAGAGCTACGCAGATTCTAAACGCAAGGAGATAGTTTACGAAACCGGAGACGGAGTTTATCTTCGAGTATCCCCACTTCGAGGAGTTAAGCGCTTTGGAGTTAAGGGAAAGTTAGCACCGCGTTTCGTTGGACCGTACAAGATCTTGCAACGTATGGGAGAAGTCTCTTATAAGTTGGAATTACCCGAGGGACTGTCAGGAGTTCATGATGTATTCCATGTTTCTCAGCTGAAGAAATGTCACACCGAGATGGCAGAGGTACCGCTAAGAGATACCGTGCCACTAGAAGCGATTCAGTTGAAGGATGACTTAACATATGAGGAGAAGCCAGTCAAGATTCTCGATTATGCCAGCAGAGTTACCTGCAGCAAGGTTATCAAGTTTTGCAAAGTTCAGTGGAACCACCACTCAGAGGATGAAGCCACCTGGGAAAGAGAAGAAGATTTGCTCAAGGACCACCCTCACCTATTTTCTAGCCAACCCGAATCTCGAGGGCGAGATTCATCTTAAGGGGGGTAGGTTTGTAACATCCCAAATTTGCAATTTGGAATGTTATACACTAGATCATCATGCATAGCATATTTTCTTGCATTTTGGTTGATCCTAGAAATTTCACGCAACTCAAGGACCCACGGAGAGAGTTGGAGATTTCGTTATTTTCATATTTGAGAGTTTTCTCAAATTTTGAAAAGAGGATCATTTGATTTATTTATTTCATCTTCAATTATTTTCCCAATATCAAAATATGAGAGAGGGGAATAATATGACTTTCCCAAAGTTAGGAAAAATGAAGATTTAATGAATAAGTCAAATTTTGGTTTTGCCGGAGTTTATTCGCATTTTATTTGGATAGGGAAAAATGCGTGTTTTCAAAAAGTTGCATTCTAGGTCCGGAGTAAAGTTCATTTTGTTCGACTCATTTTTAGGAGTCGGGGAAAATTTACTTTAGTAATTTTGGAGTTCGTTTAGTTTAGTTTTCTTTTGTTTTTCTGCGCGCGAATCCAGTTAAAAAAAAAGGACCAAGGCCAGCCAGGCCAAAGGCCCAGCCAGCCGGCCGCCTCCCCAGCCAGCGCACGCGCCAGGCGCAGCGCCAGGCCGCCGCCTCCCTCGCTCTAGGCCGAGTCCCAGAGGGACTCTAGGCCGGTTAGCCCCCCCTTTCCTTGTTTTGTTTTCCCTCTTTTGCTTGCCCCCTACCCCAAGTAATCCCCCCACCTATATAAATACACCCCAAACCCCCCCCTCTCCTCACATCAATCCCAAGCCCCTCTCCTCCTTAGCCGCGCCCCACCCCGCGCCCCTCACCCGCCGCCGCCGCCGCCGCCCTATAGCCGCCGTCGCCGCCGTTCGCCGGAGCCTCGCCGAGGTTGTCCCACGCCGCGTCTCTTTTTCTCCCCTCGGTTCAGTTTTTCTTCTAAACCGTTCCGGTTCTTTCTTAACCGTTCCGGTTTTCTTTCGTTCTTTGTTTCGGTTTTCTTTTCCGAAAACCCTAGATCGGTTTTCGTTCTTCTTTCGGACCGTTCGTCTCAACGAACGTGATCACCGATTATTCCCCGGTTAACGACGCCCATTCGTTTAATCGTTCTTCTTTTTCTTTTCGTCGGATTTATTCCGCGATCGTGATCTCAGATCCGATCTTTGTTCTAGTCTTTCTTCTCGCTCGTTTATCGGAATCAGGTGATTCAAGCGCTTGGAGTTTCGTTTCGAAACCGCCGTTCCGTCTAATCAACTTAAACAAGTTTTTGCCCCAGTAAAATTTGACCTAGTTTCAACTTGCTAGAACCGAGTTGTTTTCTTCCGCCGTTTGTTTTTCCGTCGTCTGTTCGGTTCTTTCTTTCTTTGCAACCGGAGTTCTTAAGTTGAACTTTCTGGTTCGTTCTCTTGTTCGAGTTTTACCTGTGCATTAGATGAGTACTTATTGTGTGCTTGTTGTTTGTCTGCGATAGATCACCCGGATTGCGCCGCTTGTTACTTCAAAACCCTAGGTCTCGCGGATCATCAGCAAGGCAAGTAACACTTTGATCATACCTTTTCTACAACCCATGTTTTATTGCATTAGATCAATCCTCTCACATTGCATGATTAGGATCTAATTAAATTGTGGGTTGGGAAGTAGATGAGGTAGTACCTATTACCTGTATTATTATGAAACCTTTGGGAGTTACTTCTATGTTTGCTTATTATGCCATGCTATGCTAGTAGACGTGGATTGGGTGAGTGATATCCATGACAGATGTGAGTTGATAATTTTAAATGGTTCATCTAAGGTGGCAACTTAAACACACATCTGGGTGGATTGAGGCATCTGATGTCTATCAGGACTTGCCTGTTTTATTTTGGACTGCCACCCAGGCTCAAAGGGATCATAAGATCATTCATGCTAGTAACTTCCGTGTGCAGCCACATGCTACTATGGGCTCTGGCATAGTTGACTAAGTTGTGCGAACTCTTACGGGGTGGACTAGCAGATGTAGGGGTTGTAGGTGGTACGGTCTACCCCACATGTAAGGTGCTAGTGCTTCTGAAAGACTATGTCTCGGTCATCCGTTTCTCAAACACCATGTAGTGCGAGAAAACAAACGGAGGCGATCGAGTCATGTGGGGAAAAGTGCGCAAACCTCTGCAGAGTGTACAAACTAATCATGATTAGCCGTGTCCCCGGTTATGGACAACTTGAGTATCTAGTACTTGAATATCATGTGAATCTCATCACGTTACCTCTAATTAATGTTGTTGGGTTTTAATTGTTCACTTAATTGGGATCGGAATGCTGTCAACCATTCTCGATGTTTAACAACTACCATGATAGTTAAATAAATTTATTCCTTTGCAGTAGGGAAAAACTGGCTTTACGCAAAACTGTAACCATAGAGCTTTCCACCAGCCATATATGCATATAGTATAGCTGTTTCATTCCATTACTCTCTATGTGTTACATTGCCAGCATATTCCATGTGCTGACCCGTTTTCGGGCTGCAACTTTCATGTTGCAGACTTTTCAGACGACGAGTAAGGTGCTTTTAGGTCGTGGCCCTATACTCAGTGATGCCGTTGGAGTTGATGGACCCATTTATCTTCCGAGTCTTCCGCTGTTATCGTTATTAGATGGCCTTAAGCCATATTTATTGTAATAAGTTCTCTTTGAGACAACGATGTAATAAGTGTGTGATTGCCACTCTGCTATAAATCCTTCGATGTACTGTGTGGTGTCAGCATTACTGATCCAGGGATGACACTGGAGCACAGAGCACTTGATCCATTCGGGTCGGGTCGCTACATATTATTTATTACTAAACAGGAACAGAAAGCAAGGAATAAAAATAAAATTGGGTTGCCTCCCAACAAGCGCTATCGTTTAACGCCCCTAGCTAGGCATGACGATGTCAATAATGCTCACATAAAAGATAAGAATTTAAACATAAAGAGAGCATCGTGAAGAATATGACTAGCACATTTAAGTCTAACCCACTTCCTATGCATAGGGATTTTGTGAGCAAACAACTTGTGGGAACAATAATCAACTAGCATAGGAGGGTAAAACAAGCATAACTTTAAGATTTTAAGCACATAGAGAGGAAACTTGATATTATTGCAATTCCTACAAGCATATGTTCCTCCCCCATAATAATTTTCAGTAGCATCATGAATGAATTCAACAATATAACTATCACATAAGGCATTCTTTTCATGGTCTACAAGCATAGTAATTTTATTACTCTCCACATAAGCAAATTTCTTCTCATGAATAGTAGTGGGAGCAAGCTCAACAAAATAATTATCATGTGAGGCATAATCCAATTGAAAACTAAAATCATGATGACAAGTTTCATGGATATAATTATTCTTTATAGCATACAAGTCATCACAAGAATCATCATAGATAGCAACTTTGTCAAATTTAAATAAAAAACGCTTAATCTACCGCTTAGGGCAAAAGCGAAGCGCTTTGCCATCGCTCAGCGCTTAATCGCGCTTAAGCGTCGCTTAAAAACGCTTTCTTGAAAACTGCTACTACACAACCTTCTTCTTGTAGACGTTGTTGGGCCTCCAAGTGCAGAGGTTTGTAGGACAATAGCAAATTTCCCTCAAGTGGATGACCTAAGGTTTATCAATCCATAGGAGGCGTAGGATGAAGATAGTCCCTCTCAAGCAACCCTGCAACCAAATAACAAAGAGTCTCTTGTGTCCCCAACACACCCAATACAATGGTAAATTGTATAGGTGCACTAGTTCGGCGAAGAGATGGTGATACAAGTGGTATATGGATGGTAGATAAAGGTATTTGTAATCTGAAATTATAAAAACAGCAAGGTAACTAATGATAAAAGTGAGCGTAAACGGTATTGCAATGATAGGAAATAAGTCCTAGGGTTCATACTTTCGCTAGTGTAAGTTCCCTCAACAATACTAACATAATTGGATCATAAAACTATCCCTCAACATGCAACAAAGAGTCACTCCAAAGTCACTAATAGCGGAGAACGAACGAAGAGATTATGGTAGGATACGAAACCACCTCAAAATTATTCTTTCCAACCAATCCGTTGGGTTATTCCTATAAGTCTCACAAACAGCCCTAGAGTTCGTACTAGAATAACACCTTAAGACACAAATCAATCAAAACCCTAATGTCACCTAGATACTCCAATGTCACCTCAAGTATCCGTGGGTATGATTATACGATATGCATCACACAATCTCAGATTCATCTATTCAACCAACACAAAGGACCTCAAAGAGTGCCCCAAAGTTCTACCGGAGAATCATGACGAAAACGCGTGCCAACCCCTATGCATAGGTTCATGGGCGGAACCCGCAAGTTGATCACCAAAACATACATCAAGTGAATCACGTGTTATCCCATTTTCACCACAGATATGCACAGCAAGACATACATCAAGTGTTCTCAAATCTTTAAAGACCCAATCCGATAAGATAACTTCAAAGGGGAAACTCAATTCATTACAAGAGAGTAGAGGGGGGAGAAAACATCATAGGATCCAAATATAATAGCAAAGCTCGCGATACATCAAGATCGTGCCAAATCAAGAACACGAGAGAGAGAGAGATCAAACACATAGCTACTGGTACATACCCTCAGCCCCGAGGGAGAACTACTCCCTCCTCGTCATGGAGAGCACCGGGATGATGAAAATGGCCACCGGAGAAGGATTGCCCCCTCCGGCAGGGTGCCGGAACGGGTCTAGATTGGTTTTCGGTGGCTACGGAGGCTTCTGGCGGCGGAACTCCCGATCTATTGTGTTCTTTGGAAGTTTTAGGGTACGTGGAGTTATATAGGCGGAAGAAGTACGTCAGGGGAGCCACGAGGGCCCCACGAGGCAGGGGGCGCACCCTAGGGGGGCGCCCCCACCCTCGTGAGCACCTCCCGTATCTCCTGACGTGGATTCCAAGTCTATCCGGTGGCTTTCGTTCCAAAAATAACTTCTCTAGTTGATTTCGTTCCGTTTCGACTCCATTTGATATTCCTTTTCTTCGAAACACTGAAATAGGCATAAAACAGCAAATCTGGGTTGGGCCTCTGGTTAATAGGTTAGTCCCAAAAGTAATATAGAAGTGGAAAATAAAGCCCAATATTTCCCAAACAGTAGATAATATAGCATGGAGCAATCAAGAATTATAGATACGTTGGAGACGTATCACTAATCCTTTTACAGGAGATGGAACAAAGCATCCTCATGAACACCTAATATATGTGGATGAAGTTTGTGGATTATTTAAGCTAGCAGGTATACCCGATGATGTTGCTAAGAAGAAGGTCTTCCCTTTATCTTTGAAGGGATACGCATTGATATGGTATAGGCTATGTGATGATACGAGATCATGGAATTATAGAAGATTGAAATTGGAATTTCATCAAAAGTATCACCCTATGCATCTTGTTCATCGTGATCGTAATTATATATATAATTTTTGGCCTCACGAAGGAGAAAGCATCGCTCAAGCTTGGGGGAGGCTTAAATCAATGTTATATTCATGCCCCAATCATGAGCTTCCAAGAGAAACAATTCTTCAAAAAAAATTATGCTCGGCTTTCTGAAAATAATTGCACCATGCTCGATACTTCTTGTGCTGGCTCTTTTATGATGAAGACTATTGGATTTAGATGGGATTTATTGGATAGAATTAAACGCAACTCTGAACATTGGGATCTCGACAATGGTAAGGAGTCAGGTATGACACCTAAGTTTGATTGTGTTAAATCTTTTATGGATACCGATATTTTCTGTAAGTTTAGCACTAAATATGGACTTGATTCTGAGATAGTAGCTTCTTTCTGTGAATCTTTTGCTACTTATGTTGATCTCCCTAAGGAGAAGTGGTTTAAATATCATCCTCCCATAGAAGTAAAAGTAGCGGCACCTATTAAAGTTGAAGAAAAGACTGTCACTTATAATGATCCTATTGTTCCTACTTGTTATGTTGAGAAACCACCTTTCCCTGTTAGGATAAAGGATCATGCTAAAGCTTCAACTGTGGTTCGTAAAAGCAATATTAAAACATATACACCTCCTGAGCAAGTTAAAGTTGATCTCTTGTCTGATAATATAGATGGGCATGTTATTTACTTCTGTAATGAAACTGCTAGAATTGCTAAACCCCGTGATACAGATAAACCTAGACCCGTGGTAGGCATGCCTGTTATTTCTGTTAAAATAGGAGATCATTGTTATCATGGCTTATGTGATATGGGTGCTAGTGCTAGTGCAATACCTATTGACTTATACAAAGAAATTATGCATGACATTGCACCTGTTGAGTTAGAAGAAATTGATGTTACTATTAAACTTGCTAATAGAGATACTATTTCACCAATGGGAATTGTTAGTGATGTTGAAGTCTTGTGTGGGAAAACTAAATATCCTGCTAATTTTCTTGTTCTTGGTTCGCCACAAGATAGCTTTTGTCCCATTATATTTGGTAGACCCTTCTTAAATAATGTTAATGCTACCATAGATTGCACAAGGGACATTGTTACCATCGGCTTAGATGATATGGCTCATGAGTTTAATTTCTCTACATTTAGTAAACAACACCATGAAGAAGAATTTCCTAGTAAGGATGAAATTATTGGTCTTGCTTCTATTGCCGTACCTCCTAATGATCCTTTAGAACAATATTTCCTAGACCATGAGAATGATATTTTTATGAATGAAAGAAGGGAAATAGATGAAGTATTCTTTAAACAGGAACCTATTCTGAAACACAATTTTCCTGTTGAAATCCTAGGGGATCCCCCTCCACCTAAGGGTGATCCCGTGTTTGAGCTTAAACCGTTGCCTGATAATCTTAAATATGCTTATCTTGATGAAAAGAAGATATATCCTGTTATTATTAGTGCTAACCTTTCAGAGCATGAAGAAGAAAGATTATTGAAAACTCTGAAGAAGCACCGTGCTGCTATTGGATATACTCTTGATGATCTTAAGGGCATTAGTCCCACTCTATGTCAACATAAAATAAATTTGGAAGCAGATGCCAAACCAGTTCGTGATCCTCAACGACTTCTGAATCCTAAAATGAAAGAAGTGGTAAGAAAAGAAATACTAAAGCTTCTGGAGGCAGGTATAATTTATCCCGTTGCTGATAGTCAGTGGGTAAGTCCTATTCATTGTGTCCCTAAGAAGGGAGGTATTACTGTTGTTCCTAATGATAAAGATGAATTGATTCCACAAAGAATTATTACAGGTTATAGGATGGTAATTGATTTCCGCCAATTAAATAAGGCTACTAAGAAGGATCATTACCACTTACCTTTTATCGATCAAATGCTAGAAAGATTATGCAAACATACACATTGCTGCTTTCTAGATGGTTATTCTGGTTTCTCTCAAATACCTGTGTCGGCTAAAGATCAATCAAAGACTACTTTTACATGCCCTTTTGGTACTTTTGCTTATAGACGTATGCCTTTTGGTTTATGTAATGCACCTGCTACCTTTCAAAGATGCATGATGGCTATATTCTCTGACTTCTGCGAAAAGATTTGTGAGGATTTCATGGACGACTTTTCCGTCTATGGATCTTCTTTTGATGATTGCTTGAGCAATCTTCATCGAGTTTTGCAGAGATGTGAAGAAACTAATCTTGTCTTGATTCGGGAAAAGTGCCACTTTATGGTTAATGAAGGTATTGTCTTAGGGCATAAAGTTTCTGAAAGAGGTATTGAAGTTGATAAAGCCAAGGTTGATGCTATTGAAAAGATGCCATGTCCCAAGGACATCAAAGGTATAAGAAGTTTCCTTGGTCACGCCGGATTTTATAGGAGGTTCATTAAGGACTTCTCAAAAATTTCTTGGCCTCTGATTAATTTATTACAAAAAGATATACCATTTGTCTTTGATGATGATTGTGTAGAAGCATTTGAAATACTTAAGAAAGCATTAGTCTCTGCACCTATTGTTCAGCCACCTGATTGGAATTTACCCTTTGAAATTATGTGTGATGCTAGCGATTATGATGTAGGTGCTGTTTTAGGGCAAAGAGTTGATAAGAAATTAAATGTTATCCATTATGCTAGTAAGACCCTAGACAATGCTCAAAGAAATTATGCTACTACTGAAAAAGAACTTTTAGCAGTTGTATTTGCTTGTGATAAGTTTAGACCTTATATTGTTGATTCTAAAGTAACTATCCACACTGATCATGCTGCTATTAAATATCTTATGGAGAAGAAAGATGCTAAACCTAGACTTATTAGATGGGTTCTCTTGCTATAAGAATTTGATTTGCATATTGTTGATAGAAAAGGAGCTGAGAACCCCGTTGCAGACAACTTATCTAGGTTAGAGAATGTTCTTGATGACCCACTACCTATTGATGATAGCTTTCCCGATGAACAATTAAATGTCATAAGTACTTCTCGTAGTACTCCTTGGTATGCTGATTATGCTAATTACATAGTAGCTAAATTTATACCACCTAGCTTCACGTACCAACAAAAGAAAAAGTTCTTCTATGATTTGAGACATTACTTTTGGGATGACCCACATCTTTATAAAGAAGGAGTGGATGGTGTTATTAGACGTTGTGTACCAGAGCATGAACAGGAACAGATCCTACACAAGTGCCACTCCGAAACTTATGGAGGACACCACGCGGGAGATAGAACTGCACATAAGGTATTGCAATCCGGTTTTTATTGGCCTACTCTCTTCAAGGATGCCCGTAAGTTTGTCCTATCTTGTGATGAATGTCAAATAATTGGTAATATTAGTAGACGTCAAGAAATGCCTATGAACTATTCACTTGTTATTGAACCATTTGATGTTTGGGGCTTTGATTATATGGGACCTTTTCCTGCCTCTAATGGATATACACATATTTTAGTTGCTGTTGATTACGTTACTAAGTGGGTAGAAGCTATTCCAACTAGTAGTGCTGATCATAACACTTCTATTAAAATGCTTAAAGAAGTTATTTTTCCAAGGTTTGGAGTCCCTAGATATTTAATGACTGATGGTGGTTCACATTTTATTCATGGTGCTTTCCGTAAAATGCTTGCTAAATATGACGTCAATCATAGAATTGCATCTCCGTATCACCCACAATCTAGTGGTAAAGTAGAATTGAGTAATAGAGAACTCAAATTAATTTTGCAAAAGACTGTCAATAGGTCTAGAAAGAATTGGTCCAAGAAACTTGATGATGCATTATGGGCCTATAGAACTGCATATAAAAATCCTATGGGTATGTCTCCGTATCAAATGGTATATGGAAAAGCATGTCACTTACCTCTCGAACTAGAACATAAGACATATTGGGCTATTAAAGAGCTCAATATGATTTCAAACTTGCCGGTGAAAAGAGGTTATTTGATATTAGCTCACTTGATGAATGGAGAGCCCAAGCTTATGAAAATGCCAAGTTGTTTAAAGAAAAGGTTAAAAGATGGCATGACAAAAGGATACAAAAGCGTGAGTTTAATGTAGGTGATTATGTATTTCTATACAACTCTCGTTTAAGATTTTTTGCAGGAAAACTTCTCTCTAAATGGGAAGGCCCCTATGTTATCGAGGAGGTCTATCATTCCGGTGCCATAAAAATCAACAACTTCGAAGGCACAAATCCGAAGGTGATAACGGTCAGAGAATTAAACATTATATCTCAGGTAATCCCATAAATATTGAAACCAATATTATTGAAACCGTAACCCCGGAGGAATACATAAGGGACACTTTCCAGAACGTTTCAGACTCCAAAAAGGAATAGGTATGTGGTACGGTAAGTAAACTGACTCCAAAACAATTTTTAAGGCAATATTTCTCCGTTTTGGAATATTTAGAAAAATATAAAATTAAGTAGTAGTCCCGGAAGGACACGAGGGCCCCACGAGGGTGGAGGGCACGCCCTACCCCCTGGGCGCGCCCCCTACCTCGTGAGCTCCTCGTGTGCCTTCCGGACTCCGTTTTCTTGCACAATACATATTTTGGTCGGTAAAAATTTATTATATAATCTCCCGGGGGTTTTGACTCCCGTATCACGCAAAAATCTCCTGTTTTTGTTTCGATCTGTTTTTCTGACAGATCTAGATTATCATGACGTCCCCAAGTGCTTCCAAGGACAAATTCTTCGAGAAGGTCATCAACCCTTACCTCGCGGAGGTGCTGCGACACCCTCAAACCATTGAGATGCGTGATGGGTTGCTGCACATCCGCGATGCTGAGGGACCAAAGGGAACCGGAAGCGTGGAGACGAGGCTCGAAGCAATGGAGCAACAAGTTTTCAAGTGCTAGGGGATGGTGGAGCGTGGAATCAACACTAGCCACACGATGCTCGCGGAGTTCACTAACAACTATAAGCCGGATGCCAAGAACACCGAGGAGGCCATCTTCAAGCTGCATGAGAAGATCGAGCACCTCCAAGCCCAAATCTATGACCTGCAAAACCAAAACTGTGAGTATGAATATAGATTCAAAAGAATGAGTTTGGCTCCAGATTCGAGGATTCCGGAGACTCGACCATCCTTCTATGATGGTGAACCTATGCCTTGGAAGATGGATGACAAGCCCGCTGTTGGGGAACGTAGCAATAATTCAAATTTTTCCTACATGTCACCAAGATCAATCTAGGAGATACTAGCAACGAGAGAGAGGGAGTGCATTTTCATACCCTTGAAGATCTCTAAGCGGAAGCGTTCAAGAGAACGGGGTTGACGGAGTCGTACTCGTCGTGATCCAAATCACCGATGATCCTAGCGCTGAACGGACGGCACCTCCGCGTTCAACACACGTACGGAACGGAGACGTCTCCCGCGCCTTGATCTAGCAAGGAGGAGGGAGAGGTTGAGGAAGAGAGTCCAACAGCAGCACGACGGCATGGTGGTGATGGAGTGGCAGTTCTCCGGCAGGGCTTCGCTAAGCTCACGCGGAGGAGGAGAGGTATTGGAGGGGAGGGGCTGCGCCAAGTGCAAGGGTATGGCCGCCCTCCCACCCCTCCACTATTTATAGGTGGGGAGAGAGGGGGCCGCCCCCCTAGATCCCATCTAGGGTTGGGGGCGGCGGCCAATGGGGGGAGGAGTGCCTCCCAAGTCAAGTAGAGGCCCTCCCCCTTAGGGTTTCCCCTCTCCCATGCGCATGGGCCTTGGGGGGGCTGGTGCCCCTGGCCCATTAAGGCTAGGGAGCCCCCCTACAGCCAATGCTGCTGTATTGGACGTGGTGGAACATTTTCCGGACCTTCGGACCCCTCCGGAATCCTCCGGAACCTCCCGGAAGCTTCCCGGTACAATACCGGAAAAACCAAACTTTTCCTGGAACCCGAACAATAACTTTCCATATATAAATATTTACCTCCGGACCATTCTGGAACTCCTCGTGACGTCCGGGATCTCATCCGGGACTCCGAACAACATTCGGTAATCACATACAAGTCCTCCTAATAACCCTAGCGTCATCGAACCTTAAGTGTGTAGACCCTACGGGTTGGGAACCATGCAGACATGACCGAGACATCTCTTTGGTCAATAACCAAGAGTGGGATCTGGATACCCATGTTGGCTCCCACATGTTCCACGATGATCTCATCGGATGAACCACGATGTCAAGGATTCAGTCAATCCCGTATACAATTCCCTTTGTCTATCGGTACGATACTTGCCCGAGATTCGATCGTGGGTATCCCGATACCTCGTTCAATCTCGTTACCGGCAAGTCTCTTTACTTGTTCCATAACACATCATCCCGTGATCAACTCCTTGGTCACATTGTGCACATTATGATGATGTCCTACCGAGTGGGCCCAGAGATACCTCTCCGTTACACGGAGTGACAAATCCCAGTCTCGATTCGTGCCAACCCAACAGACACTTTCGGAGATACCTGTAGTGCACCTTTATAGCCACCCAGTTACGTTGTGACGTTTGGTACACCCAAAGCATTCCTACGGTATTCGGGAGTTGCACAATCTCATGGTCTAAGGAAATGATACTTGACATTAGAAAAGCTTTAGCATACGAACTACACGATCTTGTGCTAGGCTTAGGATTGGGTCTTGTCCATCACATCATTCTCCTAATGATGTGATCCCGTCATCAACGACATCCAATGTCCATGGTCAGGAAATCGTAACCATCTATCGATCAACGAGCTAGTCAACTAGAGGCTTACTAGGGACACGGTGTTGTCTATGTATCCACACATGTATCTGAGTTTCCTATCAATACAATTCTAGCATGGATAATAAACGATTATCAAGAACAAGGAAATATAATAATAACTAATTTATTATTGCCTCTAGGGCATATTTCCAACAGTCTCCCACTTGCACTAGAGTCAATAATCCAGTTCACATCGCTATGTGATTAACACTCAAGGTCACATCCCCATGTGACTAACACCCAAAGAGTTTACTAGATTCAATAATCTAGTTCACATTACCATGTGATTAACACTCAATGAGTTCTGGGTTTGATCATGTTATGCTTGTGAGAGATGTTATAGTCAACAGGTCTGAACCTTTCAGATCCGCGTGTGCTTTACAAATCTCTATGTCATTTTGTATATGCAGCTACCACGCTCTATTTGGAGCTATTCCAAATAACTGTTCTACTATACGAATCCGGTTTACTACTCAGAATCATCCAGATTAGTGTCAAAGATTGCATCGGCGTAACCCTTTACGACGAACTCTTTTACCACCTCCATAATCGAGAAAATTCCTTAGTCCACTAGTTACTAAGGATAACCTTGACTGTTGTCCTGTGATCCATTCCTACATCACACTTGTACCCCTTGACTGACTCATGGCTTGGCACACTTCAGGTGCGGTACACAACACAACATACTTTAGAGCCTACGTCTAAAGCGTAGGCTCCCCAATAACACGAAGGTTTACATGAGGAAAAGCTGGTGGCCCTTTTGGCGTGTTAATTCTTTCGACGGGGCGACCTTCTTCGTTCGGTAGATCCGGTCGAGGTGGTTTTCGTTTACCAGCACGTAGGTGGTCTAAGTTCCTATGACCGAGTCTTTCTGGCCCCTGTGAACATATTTTCTTAATGTATTAAAGAGGGCCTCTCTAACCGGTGAAAAGTGGTAGGTGTCCACTAACGGCTATTCCTGGCTCGGCTCCGATAACGCAATTCCGGGAGGAGTCGGTAGTTGGGCACTGGATCCCTTCGGACCTGGAGAACGTGTGACACTGGGTCGGGGTTTGGTGAACCAACAGGTCGCTCCTTTAGTTGAAGTATCGGGCCCCTTTTTCATTGCCTAGGTTACACCTTTGGAATACCCCAGACGGGGATTTCGCTCTATTCCCCCCAATCTTCACTTTATGCCACGCCGACTCTCCCTCGTGGAATTAGACCAAGGGTCGAAGACCCATACCATAGGACCCCGTCTCCCGTATCTTATCTCTCGCGCGTATGAGATCGAGACACAGCCTTAGGGCTATGGGGAAAGTGGATCGATTGCCCTAGAATTACAACTACGTAGAGGGTCTCTACAAGTCTATAAATAAGTTCCAAAAAATTGATCGGTAGTAGTCCGGTCGCACCCGAACAATAATATTCCAGAGGGAAATGCACCTAAGATCAAATATTTTGAGCCGGCTTCCGTGGAAAATTCAGACTTTCTTTTTGATGCTGCGATCACATAAAAACATAAACTTTGAAGCTCAATAGCTAAATACATGGCAATTAAATCATGAGCCGGGATCATTAAGAGCATACTGCGAGTAGGAAGTGGAATTAATACAATGAATTCAAAAGCATCAAACCTCTCTTTTTCGAAAAAATTGAAACACATCGAAATGGTACCAGCCGTACTTAATAATAGAAGGATTTGGCAGAAATATGTAAAATTGTCCCTCCTAAAAAAATTATTCCAGAATAAATGGGCAATAGTTAGGAGAGGTGCGCCAGCGGCGAGCAGAAGCAAGGTTATTAGATACCGAAGGAAAGCCCGGCCAGAACCACACGTGCAAGTTTCCCTGCATGTGGCTCGTCCGTGATAACTTCTTCGGATTTGCGTGAACTAGCGGACCGATCACTAAGTGGTTAGTACCTCCAGCATGAGCGAACCTTTTCAGAAAAACTGGTTAGGAATGGGCACCACTATCCCAGCCCGGATCCAGCCAGGTTCTATTGATCATGTCCCCTTCCCAACAGTTGTATCTTGTCTTGGGGCGTCTTTCTTTGGCTTTACTATCAAGCCAGACGCGGCGCCCTTTCACATTATCATCTACCGCCCTTTCTTTCCTCCCGTCCCTTCACGCATGAAAGATCGTCGTATGTATGTTCGACTTCGGATGCCGGTGGAACAGAATTGGCGGGAGTATATTATGGCAGGATCAGTCACTTGGGCAAACCAAAACCCTCCTCCAAGAAGAATTGTGCTATGCCCCCCCCGATACCCCTATAGAGCGAAAGAGCTGCCTGGTGATCCCTAGGTTGCAGCACGTCCGGTCGTTAACTCCTCGCTAGCTGCCACCGTTTCTAGGACCGACCGACGCCTCACCTGCATGCACAGGTACCTACGTAGTGTAATGTCAGGTCGCACATTCATAATAGCGTTCGGACTCATGTGCCTTCCTGAACCAGGGGAGTTCCCTTGCTCCTGCTGCGTACGATTAGCCGGCCTTGCGGCGGCAAAAGGATTAGGACGTCCCCCCATGCTAAGGTTCCCTGCGGTCCGGCCGCATTAGGTTAGGGAGCTGGGCGATAATAGCTCCTCCGCATCCCAAGCGCGCTGCCCTCCTAGGCGCGCAACACTAAGTAATCCAAGCCAACCCACATTACTAACTAACGGTGGATAATCATCTTTCTTAGAGGTACTAAATACAACTCCATGAATGAGCAAAATGAAGGTTGCGTTAATGATAAAGATCTCTGGGGAAACCGCTAAAAAAAGATTGAACATGTGGTTCCGAGTTTCGATAACTTCTTCTACTTTCATTTCCTCCGTCTTCCAAATCGCAGAGTTAATTCAAAAGCCTAGGTGTTATTACTGAGCTGCTGCTCTTTTTTCTCTAATTCCCTTCTCAGATCCTCCGACTACTCCTCCTTATCCTACTCACTCGAAGTTTCGTTGGTCATTTATTGTTTTTTTAGCCTCTTTGACAAAGTTAGTAAGAAGAAAAACCTCGATCTTCAGTACACTTCACACCCACACAATCTCTATTTGAAACTAACACTCCATTTCCAGATAGCGAGCGATCGCTCAGCAATGATACCGCGCCGGACGAAGTACCTATCCCCGGGGACCACGCTTTTTTACTTGTTTCCTTTTTTTTTTCTTTCTATACGAAATTCAGACGATTTCGTTTGTGTTCATGTTGGCGATTTCAGATGTGAATGAGGCCGGTCGTCTCCCCTTCCTACGGGTTCCCCAGTGACACATCAACCACGCCCCTTCCTTTTCTCCGATCATAAATAACCTGATCTCTTTCTTTCTAATTCATCCCCTTCTTTCTAATTCAAAAAAGAAAGGGGGGTGGTAAGGCAGGCTCGCAACTTACAAAGGGCACTCGCTGCTCGCAGGCCTGCTCTTTCTATTATGATTTCTATGTCTATGAAAGCTCCTTTGACTCCAGCCCCATAAGCTATTCTTTCACCTGCACCAGCTCTTGGTCTTTGTCCAGGACAAAGATATCGCAATAGTGGAATAAGGAAGTGCAAGTTGGCGATCGAAGCAAAGGAAAGATCAAGCCGAAGAGGATACCTGGGGCCATCTAAGACGGCTGTAGTAAATAGCTTACACGACTGATCAGGCTCATCAACCTATGGAACCTCACGCTATGTTGCTATGATTCTTTTATCACGAAAGCATGTCGGGCGAAGGAATAAAACGCGTACAACACTAGCAAGAAGAGACTTGCCAAAGAATTCGATGCCTCACAGGATCCTGCAAAAGCGGAGTCCAAAAAAGCACGTGTCGGGTCGGCAGTTTCAGATTCAGATAGTTCAGTTCAATCATCATCTGACACCTTTCGGTGCCATTCCTTTTGAAACTGGCGTTTCTTTTGTCAAAGAATTCGATGCCCCTGCGAAAAACCGAGTCAAGAAAGAGGTAAGGGCCGGGTCAGAGGTGGAACAGACATTCAAAGCAATCGAACCATAGATCCAGCTTTGCAGGACAAGCATAACGAAAGTAAGCATTTGGCCAGACATTCAAATAAACCCTATATCTAGAAATCCATCATCCCTGTCTGAACGGTCTAAGCATCATATCTTTTTCTTTTCACTTCCGCTGCATCGTCCGGACATCAGAAATAGCTGCATTAGCAGCATCTCGCTACAACTCCCTTGGCAACCCTAGCACCAACAGGAACAACTCAGTTCAAGCTAGCAACAACTAACAATTTCTACTTCCTCGAACAAGAGCTTGCTTTTAGTTCACGTTAGCTACATTCGTTTTAATAGAAAGATGGGAAAGGCTAGGTTAGCAGAAGACTATGCTTGTGCCACAAACTTATTGCTTCGGAGAAGCATTTCTTCAATGAATCTTACTCAGTACAGTATTCATAAGGGACCTGTATCTAAATATTCTGTTCTAACTTTCCTATTTTGGTTGGAAGTTTCTCAAATGAAAGAGCACAACCCTTTCCATCACTTCTCTACATACTGGCATTCGGAGCTAGGAGCAGAGAAGAGAAGTCAATCGGAAGAATCGTAAAAGCCTGGAGCTCAAACATTGTGTTCTACACTTTACTTTTGTTTTGTATCTCTGAAACAGGAGTGAAAAGAAATCAGCTCATCCACCGCTAACTAAACAGGGCGAAACTAGCTCTTCTTTGGTTTCCCTGGGTCCAAGTTGGGGCAAAACCTGCTCTTTTCCCGCAAAAAGTCTATCGTACTAGGTGGCGCGACACGCGACATAGGTAGTAAAGTAGTGATTTTGGGCCCAATTCATACTTCTTTTTTGATTGGAATTCTTATCCTAGCTCGGCCTACTCGCGAGATGTTAGCCTTCAGCCTGATTACATAAAGCATAGCACTTCTGATCGATTTGAATATTCCATTCCCTATTTCCTTGAGCGCTTTCACCATTAACCCATGGGTGCCAAGACCATCCCCCGGCTCTTTCTTCTTCTACTTCATATAATAGAACACAAGGATCGAACCTACTTTGCTTTAAGTCTGTTTACTTTTTAACACCGTCTACGGAGAGACAAGATGAGAGAGGAGAGAGGAAGCTGAACGACAAGAGCTGACGAAGTCCAATCAAGCTGAGGCCTGGAAAGAGTTAAGAAAAAACACCTTCTACCTTCATTCATGGGTGCTCAACGATAGATTCCACATCAAGATAGGCAAAGCGGGATACAGCTCGTTTATTACCTCAAAGAAAACAAGAAACATGTCTTTTCTAGTCACGGAACACGAGAATAGCATGCACGGGAGAAGGATTTAGGGAAAGGTACACACTGCTTTTTCGGAGTCTATAGGGGAAAGGTACACGATGATTTTTCGGAGTCTATAGGGGAAGATTCCACCAGCCCCAATTGCTTTGGGTGAGAGATCGAACCTCCACTCGTTTCTGGTTTCTGCTTTCTCCCTAGGGAAAGAAGATATGATACTTTTCGAAGAATGCAATCCCCGCATTCCGGCCCTGCTCTGCAAATCAACATCTGAAGATCTACGGGTCACCATAGTCTTCTGATCCACTAATAAGATTCCGCGCTCGAGATGATGTGATCTGAACGAAAAGATAGATACGTCCGAGCTGCCCAAGGATATGGTCTGGGTACCGATCTGCTAGGATAAGGGGGAGATCCTAGTACTCAAAAGGCTGGGTAAATTTCGAAATTAAGCGGAGGAAATCCACCAATAAGAGAGTAATAGAAAATACTGTTATCATGAAGAAATTCTTTCAATCCATTAAGAAGATACTTAATTCGTTATACAATAGAGACGGGGAAAAAGATGATGATAAAAAACTCCACAATAATAAGAAATCCAAGAAAAAAGATATAACGGATGAGGAAGGAGCTAAAGAACCTATCAACAATGATGCATCTAGTGGCAGTAATGATGCATCTACTTCTACTTCCCCTAACCCTAATGATGGTTCTAGTTCCACTAATGATGGAACAAATCCAAATGTGAAAACTAGTGCACCTAAGCACGACGATCATGGTATAATCCACCATTTTATATGGGGTGGTGGTAGTTCAAACGGTGGAGATAGCTCCAATAGTGGTTGGACTTCCTACTTGAATTCACCTATTGATAGATTTGTGAAAAATCGAAAAACATTTACCAATTTAGATCAAAGAGGTCTAAATGGTTTTATTGCCAAAATAATAGGGTTTATAGGTCCAACAACAATTGTGCTTCCATTCTTTTATAACAGTTGGATGCCGAGGATAGGTTTGTTTTCCATGTTTGTTAGAGAGCCACACGACTTTCAAATAGGAGTTAGCGTACGACCATATACCACGTTTCACAATTATGGAACTCTAGTTATGGAATATGTATATATAAAATATTTGTTCCACGCTCAGGTAGGCTGGCGACAATATAAATGTATATATTTGATAAGTTTAAAGAAATAAATGATTCGCTAGGTTTGTTTTTTATCGATAATATTTACTTAAGGGATACTTTTGACGTTATTCAGCGATTCTCACATAGCGGTCTTGGTTTGAAATCCCTTTTGAAACGTGAAATCATAAACAAGTTGGTTGAAGTAGTAATACCATTTTATGATGAGAATTCTAAGTCGTATGTGTACGGTTATTTTGCTTTTCTAGTATACGCAGGGTTATTTTGTACTGTCTGGTATAAGTATATACCTTGGGATCCATATATAAAACCTGCTGATTTAGCTCCACCATCACTGGATGTATTTAACACCTATCATGCCGATGTCGTGGGTTATAAGAAGGTCACATACCTGATTACTAAGGACATTGTCCAAACAAACTATGGTAGACACCTTTAAACAGCCATCATTTAACGAAGTAGTAAATTCGAATGACTACAACCTTGATCAATCTGATCACAAAGTGCGTTTTTCATGCTTATGCACTGGTATCATGGTTTCTATGTTGTTAGTAACAAAAACACTTCTTCCACATTAAACAGTACTGCATAGATACAAGTTTAGCACAATGAATTTCTGAGTTATTTCACACAAGGAATTTACAAGCTAATGAAAATCAATAGATTTATAGGATATCTATCTAAATACGGCTCCTATCGTTTAAGGTTAGTAAATACATACTAGGAAATGCTCTTCAGGGATACCAGAACTGGAAGATCCTGTCAAGGGGAAACAGGACCTTAATAAGCGCCATCCCGAGACTTGGACTCGAGGGATGGTAAGATCAATAGGAGAAGGAGATATGATACAATTACTATGATCAGGATACCTTATATGAGCCATACTTATCCAGGGAATCAATCGCGTGAGGGTGTTGTTGATAGAGGGAGCTCTGGCCAGGAGAGGCTAGAGCGAGTGATAGCAACGGAAAGGTAAGATCAAGAAGGAAACAAGGCTTAAGAGGACCCTAATGCACCAATACTTTAGGCATTCCAACTTCCAATACATACTTATCATGGAATGAAATCCAAGAGGAGCAAGCATATCACTGAGAATAGCTAGCTGAAATCAAGGATGCTATCACAATATTCAATGGAATCGTTACATCGGAATAAGATAGACCAGCTTCGATGCTGTATTTAGCATGTCAGCTAGGAGCCAGAACTCACTATGCCATAGTCATACAATCAACCTGTGTATTAACAGCAATATCTAGACAGGCAGGATGGATTAATTATATTGATGGCCAAGATAAGGTGCTCAAAGGGGAAGCACTCTTCATCAAGTAATGACCCCTGGGGGCGGGTACTGCGAAAAGAAAGCAACGCATAAGCTCTTGTTCCTGATACGGTTCGAAAGTAGTGCAAAGAAAAGCGGTACTTCGGTCGGAAAGAAAGCTGCAGGAGGGTTAGTGCTAAAATCTTCTTGTTCGGATGGTTGAGAGAAGGAGGTGTGTCCTGTGGCGGATACACCGATTGATCGAGACGCCTCAAGGCCACCGGAGGGAGAAATAGTGATAGCAACGCTTACAAGGAATGCTGGGATAAGTTGGGAAGAAGGCAAAGATACTGGCGACTAGATCCTTGTGGCAGATTGGAAGATACCGATATCTCTATTTCAATTTGTTGATTGATGGTTTAAGGAAATGGCACTAGTCCAAATCTTGCACATTTACTGTTACTTCTATGTATAAGTTCCTTGCTCAGGTGTGGCCCAGCTTTCATATCTTATTGGGATAGCTACATTGCCCTGGCCGGGTATTGCGAAGGAAGGAAACACCTTGTCCGAGTCAGGCGATGCTAAAGGATGGATTAAAAAACTCATGGATGCTATCTCTGTTATTGCTGCTTAATGCCCTATTTATACCGATCTAGCTTATAGCTGGGATTTCTAGAAAGATAAGCTGATGCAGCCCTCAGGGATGGAGTGCCTAAACTAACCTTCCTGAACAGAAGTAGCAGAGGTAGAAGATATGTAAATCGTACCATCAAGGGGAAATGCACTATTGTTATGCTTGGGCCAGGTTAGCTGATCAAGGGAATATTCCTATCAGAAGAACAATCAGAAAATAAGGAGATAGTCAGTTGGCACTTTTCACACAAGAACCGCTTTTCGTATTAAGCACGGGAGTCGTAAGGAAAGACCTCTACGTAGCTATCAGAACGAATTAATGAACGAAATAAACGAATTCCGGTGAAACCAAGGCGAATTTCTGAGCCAGCAGTGGGAAAAAGATGCCAAGTATTGAGATGCAACATTATGAATGGTGCGATCCGAAGTCTTACTATTTACTCCAAATTGACTCAAATGGTTGACTGAACTTCGCAGAGGACTAAAGCCGGGAACTTAAACTAATGGTTTTGCCTTTCCACTTCCCAATTGACTCTCATAAAAGGCTAGGCTACCTCTTCACATCGCACCTGATCCCGAATCATGTGCTCTGTTCAGGGGATCAATAGTGGCTATTAAGCTTTTCCCTTTCTATATATTCTTGAGAATAAGTAAATACCATCCTTTTTCCTATCAGCATCTCTCTATCTGACAGTAAATATTGCTTTCAATCGATCAGGCACTAGGTTATTAAAGTATGGATATGCCATATAATAAGGGAAAAGGCCTCAAGTTTTTTTTAGCGCAAAAGAAAAGCCGATTCCAAATTTTCTATTTCCCGGCAAGTCTATGAGAGTCCTATTACAGATCCTCTGATCTTTAGCTTGAATGGTCGTGTTTTTATATAATTAGGTCTTTCTTCTGAGCTCTTCTATTACGGTACGGAAAAATCAAACCTATCACTCTCAAAGAATGGGTAAAAAGAATTCAAGCTAGGGGAGCCTACACTCTCTAACTACCTATACTACGCCCCCATTGATTGGAAACCCTCGGGGAAAATGATCCCATAAACAAAGGAATTATACAGTACGAAATAGCAAAAAAACAGACTAATTCGATTCTAAAAAATCGATAATAGATATTTTATTCTGCTTAAATTGTCCCGACAAGGAGAGATATTCAATATTTGAATCAGATTGGATTTCGTAGTATACCAATGTGAGCCAAACTATTACTATTTCATCTAACTTGAATAACCAAGGACTGAATTTGACTATGGATTCTGATAACTCGAGAAGTTTTTATTTGGTTATGATCCAAAAAGAAAAAAGAAAGGTTTAACAAGCCATGAGAAAATAGAGTAAAGTAACCATACGTTCTGTTTGCATAACGTGTATACGCCACGCCATACAATCGAAATAGAAACATGGGAGATTCCAGAATTTTGAATAGATCCGTGGGGATGAGAGAAGTTGTTGTTGAGAAATATGAAATTGGAAAGGAAGTCAAACTCCCTATGGAACCTGTGATCGGTTGTACCTGTACTTTAGTGATACGAAAACTCGCTATTCACTCAGTTTCTGGTCAATAATAAGATTATGTAAGCCTTCGTCCTTTCTCTCTATTCTGCCGTGGTCAGGCCTTGAGTTTTTACTCAATACTCATACCTTATAACACAGCCAAGAACTCCTTCTTTGCCGATCTATTTTTGAACTCCTTCAAAATTCTGTCATGGTATGTGTTTGTTTGAAAGTACTATTAAGCGATTTTGATCTATCCTTATAGATCTTGATGCTCAATGTTCAAGTAGCTTAATCCAGGTTTTCCATTGAAAAAAACTTTTCAAATAACCCCATATGCTTTCCAGAAACTCTACATCATTTCTGATCAACAATAGTCAACAACATATACTCATGAGAAATTCTATAGTGCTCCCACTCACTTCTTTGGAAATACAAGTTTCTCATAAACTTTGTACAAACCCAAAATCTTTTATCATCTCATCAAAGCGTACATTCCAACTCCGAGATGCTTACTCCAGTCCTTAGAAGGATTGCTGGAGCTTCGCATACTTGTTTGCATCTTTCAGGATTGTCAAAAAACTTCTGGTTTTAGCACATACAACATTTCCTCAAGAAAAACGTCGAGGAAACAATGTTTTGACATCCTATCTGCAAGATTTCATAAATAATGCAGTAACTGCTAATATAATTCCAACAGACTCTTAGCATCGCTATGAGTGAGAAAGTCTCATCGTAGTCAACTCCTTTGAATTTGTCGGAAAACATCTTAACGACAAGTCGAGCTTTCTTAATGGTGACTTTTACCATCATTGTCCATCTTCCTTTTAAAATCCATCTGCACCCAACAGCCTTACGACCATCAAGTAGTTCTTCCAAAGTCTATACTTTGTTTTTATACATGGATCCTCTCTCGGATTTTATGGCCTCGAGCCATTCGTCGGAATCCGGGCCCACCATCGCTTCTCCATAGCTCGTAGGTTCATTGTTGTCTAGCAACATGACTTCCAAGACAGGATTACGTACCACTCTGAAGTAGTATGCATCCTTGTTGACCTATGAGGTTTGGTAGTGACTTGATCCAAAGTTTCATGATCACTATCATAAGCTTCCACTTCAATCGGTGTAGGTGCCACAGGAACAACTTCCTGTGCCCTGCTCCACACTAGTTGAAGTGACGGTTCAATAACCTCATCAAGTCTCCACCATCCTCCCACTCAATTCTTTCGAGAGAAACTTTTCCTCGAGAAAGGGCCCGTTTTTAGAAACAATCACTTTTGCTTAGGATCTAAAATACGAGGTATACCCAACTGTTTTGGTTATTCTATGAAGATGCATTTATCCGCTTTGGGTTCGAGCTTATCAGCCTGAAACTTTTTCACATAAGCATCGTAGCCCCAAACTTTTAAGAAATGACAGCTTAGGGTTTTTCTAAACCATAGTTCATACGGTGTCGTCTCAACGGAATTGTGTGGTGCTCTATTTATAGTGAGTGCGGTTGTCTCTAATGCCTAACCCATAAACGATAGTGGTAGTTCGATAAGAGACATCATGGTATGCACCATATCCAATAGGGTGCAGTTGTGATGTTCGGACACACCATCACACTATGGTGGTCCAGGCGGTATTAGTCGTGAAACAATTTCCATAATGTCTTAATTGTGTGCCAAACTCGTAGCTCAGATATTCATCTCTATGATCATATCATAGACATTTTATCCTCTTGTCACGATGATCTTCAACTTCACTCTGAAATTACTTGAACCTTTCGATAATTCAGACTTGTGTTTCATCAAGTAAATATACTCAGCATCTACTCGAATCATCTGTGAAGTAAGAACATAACGATATCCACTGCATGCCTCAGCACTCATTGGACTGCACACATCAAAATGTATTACTTCCAACAAGTTGCTTTCTTGTTCCATCTTACTGAAAACGAGGCCTTTCAGTCATCTTGCCCATGTGGCATGATTTGCATGTCTCAAGTGATTCAAAATCAAGTGAGTCCAAACGATCCATCTGCATGGAGTTTCTTCATGCATATCTACCAATAGACACGGTCCGCATGTCTCAATCTTTTCAAAACGAGTGAGACCAAAGATCCATCAACATGGAGCTTCTTCATGCGTTTTATACCAACATGACTCAAATGGCAGTGCCACAAGTACGTGGTACTATCATTACTATCTTATATCTTTTGGCATGAACATGTGTATCACTACGATCGAGATTCAATAAACCATTCATTTTAGGTGCAAGACCATTGAAGGTATTATTCAAATAAACAGAGTAACCATTATTCTCCTTAAATGAATAACTGTGTGGCGATAAACATAATCCAATCATGTCTATGCTCAACGCAAACACCAAATAATAAATTTTTTCGGTTTAACACCAATCTCGATGGTAGAGGGAGCGTGCGATGTTTGATCACATCAACCTTGGAAACACTTCCAACACATATCGTCATCTCACCTTTAGCTAGTCTCCGCAGCCTTTTATTTCGAGTTACTAACTCTTAGCAACCGAACCGGTATTTATTACCCTGGTGCTACTAGGAGTACTAGTAAAGTACACAATAATATGAGATATATCCAAAATACTTCTGTCGACCTTGCCAGCCTTCTCATCTACCAAGTATCTAGGGTAGTTCTGCTTCAGTGACCGTTCCCCTTTATAGAAGCAATTAGTCTCGGGTTTGGTTCAACCTTGGGTTTCTTCACTAGAGCAGCAACTGATTTGCCGTCTCATGAAGTATCCCTTCCTTCCCTTGCCCTTCTTGAAACTAGTGTTTTAACCATCAACAATTGATGCTCCTACTTGATTTCTACTTTCGCGGTGTCAAACATCGCGAGTTGCTCAAGGACCATCATGTGTATCCCTGATATGTTATAGTTCATCACGAAGCTCCAATAGCTTGGTGGCAGTCACTATGGAGAACCATCACTTTCTCATCTGGAAGATTAACTCCCACTCAATTCAAGCGATTGTAGTACTCAGACAATCTGAGCACATGCTCAATGATTGAGTCTTTCTCCCTTAGTTTGCAGGCTTAAGAAACTTGTCAGAGGTCTCATACCTCTTGACGTGGGCACTAGTCTGAAATTCCAATTTCAGTCTTTGGAACATCTCATATGTTCTGCGATGTTTCAAAAACGTCTTTGGTGCCACAATTCTAAACCGTTAGCATTACGCACTGAACTATCACGTAGTCATCAAAACGTGTATGTCAGATGTTTCCCAAAATCTACAGACGACGCTCGAGGTTCAACGCACTGAGCGGTGCATTAAGCACATAGCCCTTCTGTGCAGCAATGAGGACAATCCTCGGTTCACGGACCCAATCCGCATAATTGCTACTGTCAACTCTCAACTAAATTTTCTCTAGGAACATATCTAAAACAGTAGAACCAAAGCGTGAGCTACAACATAATTTGCAAAGATCTTTTGACTATGTTCATGATAATTAAGTTCATCTAATCAAATTATTCAATGAACTCCCACTTAGATAGACATCCCTCTTGTCATCTAAGTGATACATGATCCGAGTCAACTAGGCCGTGTCCGATCATCACGTGAGACGGACTAGTCATCATCGGTGAACATCTTCATGTTGATCGTATCCACTATACGACTCATGTTCGACCTTTCGGTCTTCCGTTTTCTGAGGCCATGTCTGTACATGCTAGGCTCGTCAAATTAACCTAAGTGTATTGCGTGTGTAAATCTGGCTTACACCCATTGTATGCGAACGTTAGAACCTATCACACCCGATCATCACGTGGTGCTTCGGAACAACGGACCTTAGCAACGGTGCACAGTTAGGGGGAACACTTTCTTGAAGTTATTGCGAGGGATCATCTTATTTATGCTACCGTTGTTCTAAGTAAATAAGATGTAAACATGACAAACATCACACGCAAATCATAAAGTGACATGATATGGCCAATATCATCTTGCGCCTTTGATCTCCATCTTCGATGCGTGGCCTGAACACCATCGTCACCGGCATGACACCATGATCTCCATCATCGTGTCTTCATGAAGTTGCCTCGCCAACTATTACTTCTACTACTATGGCTAACGGTTAGCAATAAAGTAAAGTAATTACATGGCGTTTTCATTGACACGCAGTTCATAAATAAATTAAGACAACTCCTATGGCTCCTGCCGGTTGTCATACTCATCGACATGCAAGTCGTGATTCCTATTACAAGAACATGATCAATCTCATACATCACATATATCATTCATCACATCCTTTTGGCCATATCACATCACATAGCATACCCAGCAAAAACAATTTAGACGTCCTCTAATTGTTGTTGCATGTTTTACGTGGCTGCTATGGGTTTCTAGCAAGAACGTTTCTTACCTACACAAAACCACAACGGTGATATGCCAATTGCTATTTACCCTTCATAAGGACCCTTTTCATCGAACCCGATCCAACTAAAGTGGGAGAGACAGACACCCGCTAGCCACCTTATGCAACTAGTGCATGTCAGTCGGTGGAACCTGTCTCACGTAAGAGTACGTGTAAGGTCGGTCTGGGCCGCTTCATCCCACAATGCCGCCGAATCAAGACAAGACTAGTAACGGCAAGCAAATTAAACAAATCATCGCCCACAACTACTTTGTGTTCTACTCGTGCATAGAATCTATGCATAGACCTAGCTCTGATACCACTGTTGGGGAACGTATCAATAATTCAAATTTTTCCTATGTGTCACCAAGATCAATCTAGGAGATACTAGCAACGAGAGAGAGGGAGTGCATCTTCATACCCTTGAAGATCTCTAAGCGGAAGCGTTCAAGAGAACGGGGTTGATGGAGTCGTACTCGTCGTGATCCAAATCACCGATGATCCTAGCGCCGAACGGACGGCACCTCCGCGTTCAACACACGTACGGAACGGAGACGTCTCCCGCGCCTTGATCCAACAAGGAGGAGGGAGAGGTTGAGGAAGAGAGTCTAACAGCAGCATGACGGCATGGTGGTGATGGAGTGGCAGTTCTCCGGCAGGGCTTCGCCAAGCTCACGCGGAGGAGGAGAGGTATTGGAGGGGAGGGGCTGCGCCAGGTGCAAGGGTATGGCCGCCCTCCCACCCCTCCACTATTTATAGGTGTGGAGAGAGGGGGCCAGCCCCCCTAGATCCCATCTAGGGTTGGGGGCGGAGGCCAAGGGGGGAGGAGTGCCTCCCAAGTCAAGTGGAGGCCCTTCCCCTTAGGGTTTCCCCTCTCCCATGCGCATGGGCCTTGGGGGGGCTGGTGCCCCTGGCCCATTAAGGCTAGGGAGCCCCCTACAGCCCATGCTGCTGTATTGGACATGGTGGAACATTTTCCGGACCTCCAAACCCCTCCAGAATCCTCCGGAACCTTCCGGAAGCTTCCCGGTACAATACCGGAAAAACTGAACTTTTCCTGGAACCCGAACAATAACTTTCCATATATAAATCTTTACCTCCGGACCATTCCGGAACTCCTCGTGACGTCCGGGATCTCATCCGGGACTCCAAACAACATTCGGTAATCACATACAAGTCTTCCTAATAACCCTAGCGTCATCGAACCTTAAGTGTGTAGACCCTACGGGTTCGGGAACCATGCACACATGACCGAGACATCTCTCTGGTCAATAACCAACAACGGGATCTGGATACCCATGTTGGCTCCCACATGTTCCACGATGATCTCATCGGATGAACCACGATGTCAAGGATTCAGTCAATCCCGTATACAATTCCCTTTGTCTATCGGTATGATACTTGCCCGAGATTCGATCGTCGGTATCCCGATACCTCGTTCAATCTCATTACCGGCAAGTCTCTTTACTCGTTCCGTAACACATCATCCCGTGATCAACTCCTTGGTCACATTGTGCACATTATGATGATGTCCTACCGAGTGGGCCCAGAGATACCTCTCCGTTACACGGAGTGACAAATCCCAGTCTCGATTCGTGCCAACCCAACAGACACTTTCAGAGATACCCGCAGTGCACCTTTATAGCCACCCAGTTACGTTGTGACGTTTGGTACACCCAAAGCATTCCTACGGTATTCGGGAGTTGCACAATCTCATGGTCTAAGGAAATGATACTTGAAATTAGAAAAGCTTTAGCATACGAACTACACGATCTTGTGCTAGGCTTAGGATTGGGTCTTGTCCATCACATCATTCTCCTAATGATGTTATCCTGTCATCAACGACATCCAATGTCCATGGTCAGGAAACCGTAACCATCTATCGATCAACGAGCTAGTCAACTAGAGGCTTACTGGGGACATGGTGTTGTCTATGTATCCACACATGTATCTGAGTTTCCTATCAATACAATTCTAGCATGGATAATAAACGATTATCATGAACAAGGAAATATAACAATAACTAATTTATTATTGTCTCTAGGGCATATTTCCAACACCTGAGTTGCAGGGAATAATTGTTATCTGACACCGATTGAACTCCTACACGCGATATACTCGGAAGCGGATTTCGTCGGCTGAGATGTGTCTCTGGACAATAAGAACCAATCTGGTTCCAGTCTTTGGGGTGACTTGGCGGCTTAGCATAGGGAAAGCTGACTTTCCTCTTTTGAATTGAAACCCCACCGAGTTCGGTGTTGGGCCCATCAACAAACTAGTCTGGCGGTTTAAATAGTAGAACTCCCTAAATAATCAAATGTGGGCTCCTCTTGAAGATAAGCTTCGTAGAACACTTGAAAATTGCAAATGTTGGACACAGTTGGGTCGATATCTTGAGGTGAAGTTGAGAGGAAATGAAGCACATCACGGAAGAACTTTGAGCGGGTGGGCTGAACCCCCGACTCAGGTGATCAGCAAAAACAATCACTTCTCCGTCCTTGGGTTTAGGAGGAAATTCTTCACCAGGGACCCTCCAGTGAATGACTTCTTTTTTGGCTAAAGCGCCAGTTGCAACATAGTTGTTCAAGTCTTCCTCAGTACCCGGGATTGGACTCCAAGCAGCAATATCTTAGCCATTTCGATGATAAAAGAAAGATTGCCGGTTAAGATTAATCTGTAAGCGGCTGACGAGTACAATTTGGTGAATAACAACGAAAGCATGCACAACTAAGCCGAAGGACATACAAGCTTGAAGTTATCAAATGGTACCTTAGCGGTTAAAGATCGCCTTCCAATTAATCACTCCCACATACGTTATAAAGTAAGATCAGAGAAAGGGAAAAATTGCTCATAGGTTGAAAAACAGGTTTCGCAGACTTTGATAGCTGAAAAACTGGAACTCAGCAACTTCAGTAATCGGAAATATCTAGACCCTAAATGACGGGCTGAGTCAGTTCATCATAACCACAGATCGGATTTCTAATGTATGAAGGAGATGCTCTATAACGAAAATAAGTGCTCACACTACTACTCCCCTGCGGTAAGCAAGAGAAGTTTCAGTGAATCAAGCACAAGATTACAAGAAGAGATGAACTCCGACAACTCCGTGTTGAAACCCTAAAAAATTATGAAGTCGTGGGAAACGGAAAGAGCAGAACGTACTCGAGCTTGAACATGAGGGCGCGGATGAATCGGTCAAATCAGGTGATTCGCGCGGCCCTGTAGGCATAGTGAAGTTCGATTGCGTGGAGTCGCCAGGCTGATGACGACGCGAGAGGAAGAAAGAGATTAAGACAAGGATAAAAATGAAGGGACCCCTAGCCTTTTTATAAGGCTGGATGATAAGTGGCATGCACAGAATCGAGGAACCCAACAAAAATGGATAAGGACGGCGCAAAGTTCCCGACTCTTTCGGAGGTCATCAAACAGGAAGTTTATTAGAATTGGCCTTGGAATATGAATGAAAATGTTACATCCAGGTCGAGTTACCACAATCCTAAGCAGATGAGTCATGGCGGTTACGAGATCTTCATGAAGAGTAAAATGAAAGGATTTTTTTCTAAGTGAGACATAACAAGTTCATAATCAACCTGGGCTAATGGTGGGAACTACTGGTCAATGACGCCATAGAGGGGCCGGTATACTGATGACATCGTCGTCATCAAGAACAAGCCAAAGATTTGAAGATGCAGTTCAGATAGCAGGTTTACTCCAGGACCAAAATGCCCAAAGCTGCTTTAGGGCCCTAGTAATAAACACCAATGTGTATACTTTATTGCGCAGGGCGTAGCTAGTCACGCGAGGCCGGACACTTGTGACTGACGCCGCGACTATCCGTAGCCGTGGGCGCAACACTGCTGGATCTATGAAAAGGAAGACCCGGGCGTTATGAAATGAAACAAGTCGAAATATCAAGAAGGAGGTAAGCATATGCGCACTCACCGTAACTAAACCCAGTCAATACCACCGTCAAACTGAGTAGGCTCTACTTCATAGCAAGGGCCAACATATAAACGCTGTCCTTGTCTGCGTTAAACCGTAAGGTACTAACCTAGTTGCGATGGTCTAGACTAGATACTCTCGCTAAGGATAATCTGCCCGTCATAAGTCCACAACACATGCGTTAGCATAATGTAGAAGCAATAGTTGGCAGACGACGCAATTAGATGGAGATCAAGGTGTCGAGCCGGTCGATGAAATCATGAGATGCTTTGGAGATGGAGATCAAAAGCACAAGATGATGATGGCCATATCATGTCACATATTTTGATTGCATGTGATGTTTATCCTTTATGCATCTTATTTTGCTTAGAAGCGGTAGCATTATAAGATGATCCCTTCACTAAATTTCAAGATAAAAGTGTTCTCCCCGAGTATGCACCATTGCCAAAGTTCGTCGTTTCGAAGCACCTCGTGATGATCGGGTGTGATAGACTCTACGTTCACATACAACGGGTGTAAGACAGTTTTGCACATGCAGAATACTTGGGTTAAACTTGACGAGCCTAGCATGTACAGACATGGTCTCGGAACACTGGAGACCGAAAGGTCGAACGTGAGTCATATAGTAGATATGATCAACATAGAGATGTTCACCATTGATGACTACCCCATCTCACGTGATGATCGGACATGGGTTAGTTGATTTGGATCATGTATCACTTAGATAACTTGAGGGATGTTTATTTAAGTGGGAGTTCATTAGTAATTTGATTAATTGAACTTAATTTATCATGAACTTAGTCTATAGTTTTGCATATCTATGTTGTAGATCAATGGCCCGAGCTACCGTTCCCCTGAATTAATCGTTCCTAGAGAAAGCTAAGTTGAAAGATGATGGTAGCAACTACACGGACTGGGTCCGTAACTTGAGGATTATCCTCATTGCTGCACAAGAAGAATTATGTCCTTGATGCACCGCTAGGTGACAAGGCCTGCTAGGAGCTAGCATGTTATGAACATCTGGCAAGCTCGATCTGATGACTACTCATAGTTAGTGTGTGCCATGCTTTACGCTTAGAACCGGGACTTCAAACACGTTTTGAATGTCATGGAGCATATGAGATGTTCCAAGAGTTGAAGTTAATATTTCAAGCAAATTCCCGGGTTGAGAGATATGAAGTCTCCAACAAGTTCTATAGCTACAAGATGGAGGAGAATAGTTCTGTAAGTGAACACATACTCAAAATGTCAGGGTATCATAACCACTTGACTCAATTGGCAGTTGAACTTCCAGTTGATAATGTTATTGACAAAGTTCTCCAATCACTGCCACCAAGATACAAAGGCTTCGATGAACTATAATATGCAAGGGATGAAAATGATTCCCGAGCTCTTCGCAATGCTTAACGGCGGAGGTAGAAATCAAGAGAGCATCAAGTGTTGATGGTTAACAAGACCACTAGTTTCAAGAAAAAGGGCAAGGGAAAGAAAGGGAACTTCAAGAAGAATGGCAAGCAAGTTGCCACTCCCATGAAGAAGCCCAAAGCTAGACCCCAAGCCTGAAACTGAGTGCTTCTACTGCAAAGGGAATGGTCACTACAAGCGGAACTGCCCCAAATACTTGGGGGATAAGAAGGATGGCAAAGTGAACAAAGGTATATATGATATACATGTTATTGATGTGTACCTTACTAATGCTCGTAGTAGCGCCTGGGTATTTGATACTGGTTCGATTGTTCATATTTGTAACTCAAAACAGGAGCTGCGAAATAAACAAAGATTGGCTAAGGACAAGGTGACGATGCGCGTCGGGAATGGTTCCAAGGTCGATGTGATCCGTCGGCACACTACCTCTACATCTACCTTAGATTAGTTTTAGACCTCAATAATTGTTATTTGGTGCCAGCGTTGAGCATGAACATTATATCTGGATCTTGTTTATTGTGAGACGTATTCATTTAAATCAAAGAATAATGGTTGTTCTATTTATATGAGTAATATCTTTTATGGTCATGCACTTGATGAATGGTCTATTCTTGTTGAATCTCGATCGTAGTGATACACATATTCATAATATTGATGCCAAAAGATGCAAAGTTGATAATGATAGTGCAACATATTGTGGCACTGCCATTTAGGTCATATTGGTGTAAAGCGCATGAAGAAACTCCATGCAGATGGACTTTTGGAATCACTTGATTATGAATCATTTGATACTTGAACCATGCCTCATGGGCAAGATGACTAAAACTCCGTTCTCCAGAACAATGGAGCGAGCTAATGACTTATTGGAAATAATACATACCGATGTATGCGGTCCGATGAGTGTTGAGGCACGGGGTATCGTTATTTTCTGACCTTCACAGATGATTTGAGCAGATATGGGTATATCTACTTAATGAAACACAAGTCTGAAACATTTGAAAAGTTCAAAGAATTTCAGAGTGAAGGAGAATCATCGTAACAAGAAAATAAAGTTTCTACGATCTGATCGCGGAGGCGAATATTTGAGTTACGAGTTTGGCCTTCATTTAAAACAATGTGGAATAGTTTCACAACTCACGCCACCTGGAACACCACAGCGTAATGGTGTGTCTGAACGTCGTAACCGTACTTTATTAGATATGGTGCGATCTATGATGTCTCTTACCGATTTACCACTATCGTTTTGGGGTTATGCATTAGAGACACTGCATTCACGTTAAATAGGGCACCGTCTAAATCCGTTGAGACGACACCGTATGAACTATGGTTTGGCAAGAAACCTAAGCTGTCGTTTCTTAAAGTTTGGGGTTGCGACACTTATGTCAAAAGGCTTCAGCCTGATAAGCTCGAACCCAAATCGGAGAAGATGCGTCTTCATAGGATACCCTAAGGAAACAATGGGTACACCTTCTACCACAGATCCGAAGGCAAGATCTTTGTTGCCAAGAATGATCCTTTCTAGAGAAGGAGTTTCTCTCGAAAGAAGTGAGTGGGAGGAAAGTAGAACTTGATGAGGTAATTGTACCTTCTCTCGAATTGGAAAGTAGCACATAGAAAACGTTCGCATGATGCCTACACCAACTAGAGAGGAAGCAAATGATAATGATCATGAAACTTCAGATCAAGTTGCTACTGAACCTCGTAGGTCAACCAGAGCACGATCTGCACCAGAGTGGTACGGTAATCTCCTGGAAGTCATGTTACTAGACCAAGGTGAACCTACGAACTATGAAGAAGCTATGATGAGCCCAGATTCCAATAAATGGCTTGAGGCCATGAAATCTGAGATAGGATCCATGTATGAGAACAAAGTGTGGACTTTGGTGGACTTGCCCGATGATCGGCAAGCCATAGAGAATAAATGGATCTTCAAGAAGAAGACTGACGCTGATGGTAATTACTGTCTACAAAGCTCGACTTGTCGCAAAAGGTTTTCGACAAGTTCAAGGGTTGACTACGATGAGACTTTCTCACCCGTAGCGATGCTTAAGTCTGTGAATCATGTTAGCAATTGCCGCATTTTATGATTATGAAATCTGGCAAATGGACGTCAAAACTGCATTCCTTAATGGATTTCTTAAAGAAGAGTTGTATATGATGCAACCAGAAGGTTTTGTCGACTAAAGGTGCTAACAAAGTGTGCAAGCTCCAGCGATCCATCTATGGACTGGTGCAAGCATCTCGGAGTTGGAATATACGCTTTGATAGGTGATCAAAGCATATGGTTTTATACAGACTTTTGGAGAAGCCTGTATTTACAAGAAAGTGAGTGGGAGCTCTGTAGCATTTCTGATATTATATGTGGATGACATATTGTTGATTGGAAATGATATAGAATTTGGATAGCATAAAAGTATACTTGAATAAGAATTTTTCAATGAAAGACCTCGGTGAAGCTGCTTATATATTAGGCATCAAGATCTATAGAGATAGATCAAGACGCTTAATTGGACTTTCACAAAGCACATACCTTGATAAAGTTTTGAAGAAGTTCAAAATGGATCAAGCAAAGAAAGGGTTCTTGCCTGTGTTACAAGGTGTGAAGTTGAGTCAGACTCAATGCCCGACCACTGCAGAAGATAGAGAGAAAATGAAAGATGTTCCCTATGCTTCAGCCATAGGCTCTATCATGTATGCAATGCTGTGTACCAGACCTGATGTGTGCCTTGCTATAAGTCTAGCAGGGAGGTACCAAAGTAATCCAGGAGTGGATCACTGGACAGCGGTCAAGAACATCCTGAAGTACTCGTGTGAAAAGGACTAAGCAGTAGTAAAAAAATTCCTACCACATGGCGATCCTATCTAGGAGATGCATATGCTTAACGAAAGGGAGAGTGTCTACGTAACTCTGGTCTCGGGAGACGCAGCCTAGTGATACGTCCATTTTGCATCATGCTTTTATATTGATATTTATTGCATTATGGGCTAGTTATTACACATTATGTCCACAATACTTATGCCTTTTCTCTCTTATTTTACAAGGTTTACATGAAGAGGGAGAATGCCGACAGCTGGAATTCTGGGCTGGAAAAGGAGCAAATATTAGAGACCTATTCGCACAACTCCAAAAGTCCTGAAACTCCATGAAAGTCAGTTTTGGAATATATTAAAAATATTGGGCGAAGAAAGCACCAGAGGGGGGCCACCCACTGTCCACGAGGGTGGAGGGCGCGCCCTACCCTGGCGCGCCCCCTGCCTCGTGGGCCACCTGGAAGCCCCCCGATGCCCATCTTCTGGTATAAGGTGTCTTTTGCCCTGAAAAAATCATAAGAAAGTTTCGGAGATGAAGCGCCGCCGTCTCGAGGGGAACCTTGGCAGAACCAATCTAGGGCTCTCGGCGGAGCTGTTCTGCCGGGGAAACATCCCTCCAGGAGGGGGAAATCGTCCATCTCATCACCATGCTCCTCTCATCGGGAGGGGGTCAATCTCCATCAACATCTTCACAGCACCATCTCCTCTCAAACCCTAGTTCATCTCTTGTATCCAATTTGTCTCAACCGGGATTGGTACTGTGGGTTGCTAGTAGTGTTGATTACTCCTTGTAGTTGATGCTAGTTGGTATTTGGTGGAAGATCATATGTTCAGATCTTATGCATATTAATACCCCTCTAATTATGAACATGAATATGCTTTGTGAGTAGTTACGTTTGTTCCTGAGGACATGGGAGAAGTCTTGCTATTAGTAGTCATGTGAATTTGGTATTCGTTCGATATTTTGATGAGATGTATGTTGTCTCTCCTCTAGTGGTGTTATGTGAACGTCGACTACATGACACTTCACCATTGTTTGGCATTGGGAAGTAATAAGTAGATGATGGGTTGCTAGAGTGACAGAAGCTTAAACCCTAGTTTATGCGTTGCTTCGTAAGGGGCTGATTTGGATCCATATGTTTCATGCTATGGTTAGGTTTACCTTAATTCTTATTTCGTAGTTGGATGCTTGCGAGGGGGGTTAATCATAAGTGGGATGCTTGTCCAAGGAAGGGTAGTACCCAAGCACCGGTCCACCCACATATCAAATTATCAAAGTAACGAACGCGAATCATATGAGCATGATGAAAACTAGCTTGACGATAATTCCCATGTGTCCTCGGGAGCGCTTTCTTTTATATAAGAGTTTGTCCAGGCTTGTCCTTTGCTACAAAAAGGATTGGGCCACCTTGCTGCACCTTGTTTACTTGTTACTTGTTACCCGTTACGAATTACCTTATCACAAAACTATCTGTTACCGATAATTTCAGTACAATACCTTACAAAACTATCTTACCACTTATTTCAGTGCTTGCAGAGAATACCTTGCTGGAAACCGCTTATCATTTCCTTCTGCTCCTCGTTGGGTTCGACACTCTTACTTATCGAAAGGACTACGATAGATCCCCTATACTTGTGGGTCATCAAGACTCTTTTCTGGGCCGTTGCCGGGGAGTGAAGCGCCTTTGGTAGGTGGAATTTGGTAAGGAAAATTTATATAGTGTGCTGAAATTTACTGTCACTTGTTACTATGGAAATAATCCTTTGAGGGGCTTGTTCGGGGTATCTTCACCCCGACAGTAGAGCAAAGAGTTGCTCCTCAACCTACTGAACCTACTGAAAATGTTTACTTTGAAATTCCTTCGGGTATGATAGAGAAACTGCTAGCTAATCCTTTTACAGGAGATGGAACAAAGCATCCTCATGAACACCTAATATATGTGGATGAAGTTTGTGGATTATTTAAGCTAGCAGGTATACCCGATGATGTTGCTAAGAAGAAGGTCTTCCCTTTATCTTTGAAGGGATACGCATTGATATGGTATAGGCTATGTGATGATACGAGATCATGGAATTATAGAAGATTGAAATTGGAATTTCATCAAAAGTATCACCCTATGCATCTTGTTCATCGTGATCGTAATTATATATATAATTTTTGGCCTCACGAAGGAGAAAGCATCGCTCAAGCTTGGGGGAGGCTTAAATCAATGTTATATTCATGCCCCAATCATGAGCTTCCAAGAGAAACAATTCTTCAAAAAAAATTATGCTCGGCTTTCTGAAAATAATTGCACCATGCTCGATACTTCTTGTGCTGGCTCTTTTATGATGAAGACTATTGGATTTAGATGGGATTTATTGGATAGAATTAAACGCAACTCTGAACATTGGGATCTCGACAATGGTAAGGAGTCAGGTATGACACCTAAGTTTGATTGTGTTAAATCTTTTATGGATACCGATATTTTCTGTAAGTTTAGCACTAAATATGGACTTGATTCTGAGATAGTAGCTTCTTTCTGTGAATCTTTTGCTACTTATGTTGATCTCCCTAAGGAGAAGTGGTTTAAATATCATCCTCCCATAGAAGTAAAAGTAGCGGCACCTATTAAAGTTGAAGAAAAGACTGTCACTTATAATGATCCTATTGTTCCTACTTGTTATGTTGAGAAACCACCTTTCCCTGTTAGGATAAAGGATCATGCTAAAGCTTCAACTGTGGTTCGTAAAAGCAATATTAAAACATATACACCTCCTGAGCAAGTTAAAGTTGATCTCTTGTCTGATAATATAGATGGGCATGTTATTTACTTCTGTAATGAAACTGCTAGAATTGCTAAACCCCGTGATACAGATAAACCTAGACCCGTGGTAGGCATGCCTGTTATTTCTGTTAAAATAGGAGATCATTGTTATCATGGCTTATGTGATATGGGTGCTAGTGCTAGTGCAATACCTATTGACTTATACAAAGAAATTATGCATGACATTGCACCTGTTGAGTTAGAAGAAATTGATGTTACTATTAAACTTGCTAATAGAGATACTATTTCACCAATGGGAATTGTTAGTGATGTTGAAGTCTTGTGTGGGAAAACTAAATATCCTGCTAATTTTCTTGTTCTTGGTTCGCCACAAGATAGCTTTTGTCCCATTATATTTGGTAGACCCTTCTTAAATAATGTTAATGCTACCATAGATTGCACAAGGGACATTGTTACCATCGGCTTAGATGATATGGCTCATGAGTTTAATTTCTCTACATTTAGTAAACAACACCATGAAGAAGAATTTCCTAGTAAGGATGAAATTATTGGTCTTGCTTCTATTGCCGTACCTCCTAATGATCCTTTAGAACAATATTTCCTAGACCATGAGAATGATATTTTTATGAATGAAAGAAGGGAAATAGATGAAGTATTCTTTAAACAGGAACCTATTCTGAAACACAATTTTCCTGTTGAAATCCTAGGGGATCCCCCTCCACCTAAGGGTGATCCCGTGTTTGAGCTTAAACCGTTGCCTGATAATCTTAAATATGCTTATCTTGATGAAAAGAAGATATATCCTGTTATTATTAGTGCTAACCTTTCAGAGCATGAAGAAGAAAGATTATTGAAAACTCTGAAGAAGCACCGTGCTGCTATTGGATATACTCTTGATGATCTTAAGGGCATTAGTCCCACTCTATGTCAACATAAAATAAATTTGGAAGCAGATGCCAAACCAGTTCGTGATCCTCAACGACTTCTGAATCCTAAAATGAAAGAAGTGGTAAGAAAAGAAATACTAAAGCTTCTGGAGGCAGGTATAATTTATCCCGTTGCTGATAGTCAGTGGGTAAGTCCTATTCATTGTGTCCCTAAGAAGGGAGGTATTACTGTTGTTCCTAATGATAAAGATGAATTGATTCCACAAAGAATTATTACAGGTTATAGGATGGTAATTGATTTCCGCCAATTAAATAAGGCTACTAAGAAGGATCATTACCACTTACCTTTTATCGATCAAATGCTAGAAAGATTATGCAAACATACACATTGCTGCTTTCTAGATGGTTATTCTGGTTTCTCTCAAATACCTGTGTCGGCTAAAGATCAATCAAAGACTACTTTTACATGCCCTTTTGGTACTTTTGTTTATAGACGTATGCCTTTTGGTTTATGTAATGCACCTGCTACCTTTCAAAGATGCATGATGGCTATATTCTCTGACTTCTGCGAAAAGATTTGTGAGGATTTCATGGACGACTTTTCCGTCTATGGATCTTCTTTTGATGATTGCTTGAGCAATCTTCATCGAGTTTTGCAGAGATGTGAAGAAACTAATCTTGTCTTGATTCGGGAAAAGTGCCACTTTATGGTTAATGAAGGTATTGTCTTAGGGCATAAAGTTTCTGAAAGAGGTATTGAAGTTGATAAAGCCAAGGTTGATGCTATTGAAAAGATGCCATGTCCCAAGGACATCAAAGGTATAAGAAGTTTCCTTGGTCACGCCGGATTTTATAGGAGGTTCATTAAGGACTTCTCAAAAATTTCTTGGCCTCTGATTAATTTATTACAAAAAGATATACCATTTGTCTTTGATGATGATTGTGTAGAAGCATTTGAAATACTTAAGAAAGCATTAGTCTCTGCACCTATTGTTCAGCCACCTGATTGGAATTTACCCTTTGAAATTATGTGTGATGCTAGCGATTATGATGTAGGTGCTGTTTTAGGGCAAAGAGTTGATAAGAAATTAAATGTTATCCATTATGCTAGTAAGACCCTAGACAATGCTCAAAGAAATTATGCTACTACTGAAAAAGAACTTTTAGCAGTTGTATTTGCTTGTGATAAGTTTAGACCTTATATTGTTGATTCTAAAGTAACTATCCACACTGATCATGCTGCTATTAAATATCTTATGGAGAAGAAAGATGCTAAACCTAGACTTATTAGATGGGTTCTCTTGCTATAAGAATTTGATTTGCATATTGTTGATAGAAAAGGAGCTGAGAACCCCGTTGCAGACAACTTATCTAGGTTAGAGAATGTTCTTGATGACCCACTACCTATTGATGATAGCTTTCCCGATGAACAATTAAATGTCATAAGTACTTCTCGTAGTACTCCTTGGTATGCTGATTATGCTAATTACATAGTAGCTAAATTTATACCACCTAGCTTCACGTACCAACAAAAGAAAAAGTTCTTCTATGATTTGAGACATTACTTTTGGGATGACCCACATCTTTATAAAGAAGGAGTGGATGGTGTTATTAGACGTTGTGTACCAGAGCATGAACAGGAACAGATCCTACACAAGTGCCACTCCGAAACTTATGGAGGACACCACGCGGGAGATAGAACTGCACATAAGGTATTGCAATCCGGTTTTTATTGGCCTACTCTCTTCAAGGATGCCCGTAAGTTTGTCCTATCTTGTGATGAATGTCAAATAATTGGTAATATTAGTAGACGTCAAGAAATGCCTATGAACTATTCACTTGTTATTGAACCATTTGATGTTTGGGGCTTTGATTATATGGGACCTTTTCCTGCCTCTAATGGATATACACATATTTTAGTTGCTGTTGATTACGTTACTAAGTGGGTAGAAGCTATTCCAACTAGTAGTGCTGATCATAACACTTCTATTAAAATGCTTAAAGAAGTTATTTTTCCAAGGTTTGGAGTCCCTAGATATTTAATGACTGATGGTGGTTCACATTTTATTCATGGTGCTTTCCGTAAAATGCTTGCTAAATATGACGTCAATCATAGAATTGCATCTCCGTATCACCCACAATCTAGTGGTAAAGTAGAATTGAGTAATAGAGAACTCAAATTAATTTTGCAAAAGACTGTCAATAGGTCTAGAAAGAATTGGTCCAAGAAACTTGATGATGCATTATGGGCCTATAGAACTGCATATAAAAATCCTATGGGTATGTCTCCGTATCAAATGGTATATGGAAAAGCATGTCACTTACCTCTCGAACTAGAACATAAGACATATTGGGCTATTAAAGAGCTCAATATGATTTCAAACTTGCCGGTGAAAAGAGGTTATTTGATATTAGCTCACTTGATGAATGGAGAGCCCAAGCTTATGAAAATGCCAAGTTGTTTAAAGAAAAGGTTAAAAGATGGCATGACAAAAGGATACAAAAGCGTGAGTTTAATGTAGGTGATTATGTATTTCTATACAACTCTCGTTTAAGATTTTTTGCAGGAAAACTTCTCTCTAAATGGGAAGGCCCCTATGTTATCGAGGAGGTCTATCATTCCGGTGCCATAAAAATCAACAACTTCGAAGGCACAAATCCGAAGGTGATAACGGTCAGAGAATTAAACATTATATCTCAGGTAATCCCATAAATATTGAAACCAATATTATTGAAACCGTAACCCCGGAGGAATACATAAGGGACACTTTCCAGAACGTTTCAGACTCCAAAAAGGAATAGGTATGTGGTACGGTAAGTAAACTGACTCCAAAACAATTTTTAAGGCAATATTTCTCCGTTTTGGAATATTTAGAAAAATATAAAATTAAGTAGTAGTCCCGGAAGGACACGAGGGCCCCACGAGGGTGGAGGGCACGCCCTACCCCCTGGGCGCGCCCCCTACCTCGTGAGCTCCTCGTGTGCCTTCCGGACTCCGTTTTCTTGCACAATACATATTTTGGTCGGTAAAAATTTATTATATAATCTCCCGGGGGTTTTGACTCCCGTATCACGCAAAAATCTCCTGTTTTTGTTTCGATCTGTTTTTCTGACAGATCTAGATTATCATGACGTCCCCAAGTGCTTCCAAGGACAAATTCTTCGAGAAGGTCATCAACCCTTACCTCGCGGAGGTGCTGCGACACCCTCAAACCATTGAGATGCGTGATGGGTTGCTGCACATCCGCGATGCTGAGGGACCAAAGGGAACCGGAAGCGTGGAGACGAGGCTCGAAGCAATGGAGCAACAAGTTTTCAAGTGCTAGGGGATGGTGGAGCGTGGAATCAACACTAGCCACACGATGCTCGCGGAGTTCACTAACAACTATAAGCCGGATGCCAAGAACACCGAGGAGGCCATCTTCAAGCTGCATGAGAAGATCGAGCACCTCCAAGCCCAAATCTATGACCTGCAAAACCAAAACTGTGAGTATGAATATAGATTCAAAAGAATGAGTTTGGCTCCAGATTCGAGGATTCCGGAGACTCGACCATCCTTCTATGATGGTGAACCTATGCCTTGGAAGATGGATGACAAGCCCGCTGTTGGGGAACGTAGCAATAATTCAAATTTTTCCTACATGTCACCAAGATCAATCTAGGAGATACTAGCAACGAGAGAGAGGGAGTGCATTTTCATACCCTTGAAGATCTCTAAGCGGAAGCGTTCAAGAGAACGGGGTTGACGGAGTCGTACTCGTCGTGATCCAAATCACCGATGATCCTAGCGCTGAACGGACGGCACCTCCGCGTTCAACACACGTACGGAACGGAGACGTCTCCCGCGCCTTGATCTAGCAAGGAGGAGGGAGAGGTTGAGGAAGAGAGTCCAACAGCAGCACGACGGCATGGTGGTGATGGAGTGGCAGTTCTCCGGCAGGGCTTCGCTAAGCTCACGCGGAGGAGGAGAGGTATTGGAGGGGAGGGGCTGCGCCAAGTGCAAGGGTATGGCCGCCCTCCCACCCCTCCACTATTTATAGGTGGGGAGAGAGGGGGCCGCCCCCCTAGATCCCATCTAGGGTTGGGGGCGGCGGCCAATGGGGGGAGGAGTGCCTCCCAAGTCAAGTAGAGGCCCTCCCCCTTAGGGTTTCCCCTCTCCCATGCGCATGGGCCTTGGGGGGGCTGGTGCCCCTGGCCCATTAAGGCTAGGGAGCCCCCCTACAGCCAATGCTGCTGTATTGGACGTGGTGGAACATTTTCCGGACCTTCGGACCCCTCCGGAATCCTCCGGAACCTCCCGGAAGCTTCCCGGTACAATACCGGAAAAACCAAACTTTTCCTGGAACCCGAACAATAACTTTCCATATATAAATATTTACCTCCGGACCATTCTGGAACTCCTCGTGACGTCCGGGATCTCATCCGGGACTCCGAACAACATTCGGTAATCACATACAAGTCCTCCTAATAACCCTAGCGTCATCGAACCTTAAGTGTGTAGACCCTACGGGTTGGGAACCATGCAGACATGACCGAGACATCTCTTTGGTCAATAACCAAGAGTGGGATCTGGATACCCATGTTGGCTCCCACATGTTCCACGATGATCTCATCGGATGAACCACGATGTCAAGGATTCAGTCAATCCCGTATACAATTCCCTTTGTCTATCGGTACGATACTTGCCCGAGATTCGATCGTGGGTATCCCGATACCTCGTTCAATCTCGTTACCGGCAAGTCTCTTTACTTGTTCCATAACACATCATCCCGTGATCAACTCCTTGGTCACATTGTGCACATTATGATGATGTCCTACCGAGTGGGCCCAGAGATACCTCTCCGTTACACGGAGTGACAAATCCCAGTCTCGATTCGTGCCAACCCAACAGACACTTTCGGAGATACCTGTAGTGCACCTTTATAGCCACCCAGTTACGTTGTGACGTTTGGTACACCCAAAGCATTCCTACGGTATTCGGGAGTTGCACAATCTCATGGTCTAAGGAAATGATACTTGACATTAGAAAAGCTTTAGCATACGAACTACACGATCTTGTGCTAGGCTTAGGATTGGGTCTTGTCCATCACATCATTCTCCTAATGATGTGATCCCGTCATCAACGACATCCAATGTCCATGGTCAGGAAATCGTAACCATCTATCGATCAACGAGCTAGTCAACTAGAGGCTTACTAGGGACACGGTGTTGTCTATGTATCCACACATGTATCTGAGTTTCCTATCAATACAATTCTAGCATGGATAATAAACGATTATCAAGAACAAGGAAATATAATAATAACTAATTTATTATTGCCTCTAGGGCATATTTCCAACAGCATTGCGCCATCATGAACAACAACCTCCATCTCGCAACCAAGGAGATATAATCACATGGGTATGGGCACTCCCCTTGGCAACTGCCAAGCTGGGGAGAGTGCCCCGGTATCGATATCACCATCACTTTATCTTTACCGTTTTTTTCTTAGTTTGATCCTTTTGGTAATATTTTGATCTAGTAGAATAAAGTTTATGGCATGATCTAGTTGTGAGTTTTGCTTTATTATCCTTCTATGTAATCGAGTTCGTGAGCTATATAATAAAAAGATTAGTGTTGAGTCAAGGGCTTGATATAGATCAAGTGAATAAGAAGAAAAAGAAGAAACAAAAGGTTCAAGAGATCATATGGACAGACGCAAAAGCGACACTATCATCCAGAAGTACCAGGATGACTGATAAGTCACCGAAACGGCAACCATGGTACCACAATTACAAATTGCAAAGCCCGCAAAAGAGGAGCTAGGTGGAATGAAGAGTGAGGCTAAGGGCGAGAGACTAAATATACACAAGTCACAACAATAATAGAAGAACCAGATAAAAGAGAAGAAGGATTATATGCATAGGAATAAACAATAAGAAACAAGAAAATAAGATTATAAATACTTAAATAATTATAAGCGCAGACGAACAATAAGATGCAGTACAAGCAAATACGCAACAGTCATATACCGTATTAAAAGGAATTAATAAAGAAATACAACAATCAAGAATACTCTCCAAAGCCCGTAGGTTAGAAGAAGCAATAAATAATTAAGAAAACGTTATGCAAGACGGAAAATTAGAAAATAATAAATAATATCAATAATTATAATTAAAGAATATAAAAACAAAAAGGCGAATCATAAGGAATATGAATACAAGAAGCGGCAGAAGAAGATTAGAAATACAGAAAATACGCAACAAAGAAACTACATATATTAAATAATGATGAGAGAGCCAACATACCGCAGTGACAAGTTGGGTTAGAGTCAGGAAAATTAGCGACAAATGCAATAATACCAATATAACGCAACTAATGAATGACAAAGGAGGACAAGAAAGAATTAACAAATGCAATCAAGAGAATTTACCGAATTAATAAAGTAAGTCAAGAGATAATTATAAATGAAAAGGAATAGAGAGAAAAAAGACAGTGACATAGACATAAGTCAATCCGGAAAAAACGAAAAGAATACACATCTAATATTCATAAAAAGTGAATTAAGCAATTAAGAACAAAAAATAAAGACACAGGGCATATCGATAGAAATTCATAAGAAATGGAATCGAAACGGAAAAAAAAATAATAAAGAAAAAATTATAATAGAATATTAATAACACACTCATCAATATATATTAATAAGACAATGATAGACATAAAATGCGGATACATGAAATAACAGAAAAATTGGGTAAAGGCCGCATTTTAAAAAAACAAAAGCTTGACACAAATTTTATATGAGAATTTATAATTAGTAGAATAAAAGTTTATGGCAAGTATTTTGATCTAGTAGAATAAAGTTTATGGCATGAATTATGTAATAGTAACGTGAGCTATATAATAAAGATTAGTGTGAGTCAAGGGCTTGATTTTCTTGCTATGATCTTGGGTGAATAAAAGAAAAGAAAAGAGAAAAAGAATAAGAAGAAACAAAAGTTCATATTGATCTTATTGATAGTAATGACTTCACATAGAAAGAGTGTGATGATTAAAAGTTGTTGGGAGTTGGCAGACATAGCTTTGGTCATCGTTGCAATTAATAGGAAGTAATAAGGAAAGAGAGGTTTCACATATAAATATACTATTATTGACATCTTTTATGATTGGGAGCACTCATCAAAATATGACATGCTAAAGAGTTGATGTTGGACAAGGAAGACAACGTAATGGGTTATGTTTTCTTATATCTGAGATAAAGTATGTTGTCATGGATCATCCAACATGTTGAGCTTGCCTTTCCCCCTCATGCTAGCCAAATTCTCAGCACCAAGTAGAGATACTACTTGTGCTTCCAAATACCCTTAAACCAGTTTTGCCATGAGAGTCCACCATATCTACCTATGGATTGAGTAAGATCCTTCAAGTAAGTTGTCATCGGTGCAAAGCAATAAAAATTGCTCTAAATATGTATGATTAGTGTGGGAGAAATAAGCTTTATATGATCTTGTGATGTGGAAGTAATAAAAGCGACGGACTGCATAATAAAGGTTCATATCACAAGGGGCAATATAAAGTGACGTTCTTTCGCATTAAGATTTTGTGCATCCAACCATAAAAGCGCATGGCAACCTCTGCTTCCCTCTGCGAAGGGCCTATATTTTATTATTATCTTCTACCTTATGCAAGTATCATGGTGATCTTCACCTCTCCTTTTCATTTTATCCTTTGGCAAGCCCGACATGTTGGAAAGAACCGATATATATATATATATATATATATATATATATATATATATATATATTATTATATAGATAAAAGAAAAAAAAAAAAAAAAAAAAAAAAAAAAAAAAAAAAAAAATATATATATATATATATATATATATATATATATATATATATAATATATCTAATTGGATGTAGGGGGGCATGAGTTATTATTGTTGACATTACCCTTGAGGTAAAAGGTTGTGGAGCGAAACTATAAGCCCCTATCTTTCTCTGTGTCCGATTAAAACTCCGTAAGCACAAGTATTGCGCGAGTGTTAGCAATTATGAAGGACTAGATGATAGTTGAGTATGTGGACTTGCTTTTTAGCTCTGACATAGGCTCTTTCTGATGTTATGATAAATTGCAATTGCTTCAATGATTGAGGTTATAGTTTGTTGGTTCTCAATAAGGTTTCTGATTCATACTTTTGCATTGTGAATAGATCATCACTTGAACATAAGTAATCATATGACAATATCTATGTATGTTGCTGTTATGAGAGTAATCATGATGCCCTCATGTCCGTATTTTATTTTTATCGACGCCTCTACCTCTAAACATGGGGACATATTTATTGTTATTGGCTTTTGCTTGAGGACAAGCGAGGTCTAAGCTTGGGGGAGTTGACACGTCCATTTTGCATCATGCTTTTATATCGATATTTATTGCATTATGGGCTGTTATTTCACATTATGTCACAATACTTATGGCTATTCTCTCTTATTTTACAAGGTTTACATAAGGAGGGAGAATGCCGGCAGCTGGAATTCTGGGCTGGAAAAGGAGCAAATATTAGAGACCTATTCTGCACAACTCCAAAAGTCCTGAAACTCCATGGAATACCTTATAATAAATAATGAAAAATCCTCGCCAAAGATGAAGACCAGGGGGCCCACACCCTTCCCACGAGGGTGGGGGCGCCCCCCCTAGGGCGCGCCCCTACCTCGTGGGCCCCTGGTGGCTCTCCGATGACCATCTTCTCCTATATGAAGTCTTTCGTCGAGAAAAAAATAAGAAGCAACCTTTCGGGATGAAACTCCACCGCCACGAGGTGGAACCTAGGCGGAACCTTGGCGGAACCAATCTAGGGCTCCGGCAGAGCTGTTCTGCTGGGGAAACTTCCCTCCCGGAGGGGAAATCATCGCCATCATCATCACCAACACTCCTCTCATCGGGAGAGGCCAATCTCCATCAACACCTTCATCAGCACCATCTCATCTCAAAACCCTAGTTCATCTCTTGTATCCAATTCTTGTCTCCAAGTCCGGGATTGGTGCTAGTAGGTTGCTAGTAGTGTTAATTACTCCTTGTAGTTGATGCTAGTTGGTTTAATTGGTGGAAGATCATATGTTCAGATCCTTTATGCATATTATTACCCCTCTGATTATGAACATGAATATGCTTTGTGAGTAGTTACGTTTGTTCCTGAGGACAAGGGAGAAGTCTTGCTATTAGTAGTCATGTGAATTTGGTATTCGTTCGATATTTTGATAAGATGTATGTTGTCTAGCCTCTAGTGGTGTTATGTGAACGTCGACTACATAACACTTCACCATTATTTGGGCCTAGAGGAAGGCATTGGGAAGTAATAAGTAGATGATGGGTTGCTAGAGTGACAGAAGCTTAAACCCTAGTTTATGCGTTGCTTCGTAAGGGGCTGATTTGGATCCATATGTTTCATGTTATGGTTAGTTTTACCTTAATACTTTTGTTGTAGTTGATGATGCTTGCAATAGAGGTTAATCATAAGTGGGATGCTTGTTCAAGTAAGAACAGCACCCAAGCACCGGTCCACCCACATGTCAAATTATCAAAGTACCGAACGCGAATCATATGAACGTGATGAAAACTAGCTTGACGATATTCCCATGTGTCCTCGGGAGCGCTTTTCCTTATATAAGAGTTTGTCCAGGCTTGTCCTTTGCTACAAAAAGGATTGGGCCACCTTGCTTCACTTTATTTACTTTTGTTACTTGTTGCTCGTTACAAATTATCTCATCACAAAACTATCTGTTGCCACTTATTTCAGTACTTGCAGAGAATACCTTGCTGAAAACCACTTATCATTTCCTTCTGCTCCTTGTTGGGTTCGACACTCTTACTTATTGAAAGGACTACGATAGATCCCCTATACTTGTGGGTCATCAGTGAGAGTGCGTATAACCCATGGACTCAACATTAGTCATAAAGAACTCACATACTTCTTGCAAAAATCTACAAGTCATCAAAAACCAAGCATTACGCGCATGCTCCTAGGGGGATAGATTGGTAGGAAAAGACCATCGCTCGTCCCCGACCGCCACTCATAAGGATGACAATCAAATAACACCTCATATTTCAAATTTGTTACACAACGGTTACCATACGTGTATGCTACGGGACTTGCAAACTTCAAAACAAGTATTTCTCAAATTCACAACTACTCAACTAGCACAACTCTAATATCACTATCTTTATATCTCAAAACAATTATCAAGTATCAAACTTCTCCTAGTACTCAATGCACTTTCTATGATAGTTTTTATTATACTCATCTTGGATGCCAATCATATTAGGACTAATTTCATAACCAAAGCAAATTACCATGCTGTTCTAAAGGACTCTCAAAATAATATAAGTGAAGCATGAGAGATCAATAATTTCTATAAAATAAAACCACCATCGTGCTCTAAAAAGATATAAGTGAAGCACTAGAGCAAAATTATCTAGCTCAAAAGATATAAGTGAAGCACATAGAGTATTCTAATAACTTCCAATTCATGTGTGTCCCTCCCAAAAGGTGTGTACAGAAAGGATGATTGTGGTAAACTAAAAATCAAAGACTCAAATCATAAAAGATGCTCCAAGCAAAACACATATCATGTGGTGAATAAAAATATAGCCTCAAGTAAAGTTACTGATAGAAGAAGACGAAAGAGGGGATGCCTTCCGGGGCATCCCCAAGCTTAGGATCTTGGTTGTCCTTGAATTTTACCTTGGGGTGCCTTGGGAATCCCAAAGCTTAGGCTCTTTCCACTCCTTATTCCATAATCCATCAAATCTTTACCCAAAACTTGAAAACTTCACAACACAAAACTCAACAGAAAACTCATAAGCTCCGTTTGTATAAGAAAATAAATCACCACTCAGGTACTGTTGTGAACTCATTCTAAATTAATATTGGTGTAATATCTACTGTATTCAAACTTCTCTATGGTTCATACCCTCCGATACTACTCATAGATTCATCAAAATAAGCAAACAACACTATGAAAACAGAATCTGTCAAAAACAGAATAGTCTGTAGTAATCTGTATCATTCGAATACTTCTGTAACCCAAAAAAATTCTGAAATAAATTGGTGCACCTGAGTAATTTGTCTATTAATCATATGCAAAAATAATCAACCTAATCGCACTCTCCAGTAAAAATGGCAGCTAATCTCGTGAGCGCTAAAGTTTCTGTTTTTTACAGCAAGATCACAAAGACTTCACCCAAGTCTTCCCAAAGGTTCTACTTGGCACAAACACTAATTAAAAGCATAAAACCACATATAAACAGAGGCTATATGAATTATTTATTACTAAACAGGAGCAAAAATCAAGGAACAAAAATAAAATTGGGTTGCCTCCCAACAAGCGCTATCGTTTAACGCCCCTAGCTAGGCATGATGATTTCAACGATGCTCACATAAAAGATAAGAATTGAAACATAACGGGAGCATCATGAAGCATATTAAAATCACATTTAAGTCTAACCCACTTCCTATGCATAGGTATTTTGTGAGCAAACAACTTGTGGGAACAAGGATCAACTTGCATAGGAAGGTAAAATAAGCATAACTTTAAAACTTTAAGCACATAGAGAGGAAACTTGATATTATTGCAACTCCTACAAGCATATATTCCTCCCTCATAATAATTTTAAGTAGCATCATGAATGAATTCAACAATATAACCATCACATAAAGCATTCTTTTCATGATCTACAAGCATAGAATTTTTATTACTCCCCACATAAGGAAATTTCTTCTCATGAATAGTAGTGGAAGCACACTCAACAAAATAACTATCATGTGAAGCATAATCCAATTGAAAGTTTAAATCATGATGACAAGTTTCATGGATATCATTATTCTTTATAGAATACATGTCATCACAATAATCATCATAGATAGCAACTTTGTTCTCATAATCAATTGGAACCTCTTCCGAAATAGTGGAATCATTACTAAATAAAGTCATGACCTCGCCAAATCCACTTTTATAATTATCACAATAAGATTCAACACCCTCCAAAATAGTGGGATCATCACTTCCTAAAGTTGACACTCTTCCAAACCCACTTTCATCAATATAATCATCATAAATAGGAGGCATGCTATCATCATAATAAATTTGCTCATCAAAACTTGGGAGACAAAAAATATCATCTTCATCAAACATAGCTTCCCCAAGCTTGTGGCTTTGCATATCATTAGCATCACGGGTATTCAAAGAATTCATACTAATAACATTGCAATCATGCTCATCATTCAAATATTTAGTGCCAAACATTCTAATGCACTCTTCTTCTAACACTTTGGCACAATTATCAGAATACTTATTTTCATGGAAGACATTAAAAAGATGAAGCATATGAGGTATCCTCTATTCCATTTTTTATAATTCTCTTTTATAAACTAAACTAGTGATAAAACAAGAAACTAAAAGATTCGATTGCAAGATCTAAAGATATACCTTCAAGCGGTAACCTCCCTGGCAACGGCGCCAGAAAAGAGCTTGATGTCTACTACACAACCTGCTTCTTGTAGACGTTGTTGGGCCTCCAAGTGCAGAGGTTTGTAGGGCAGTAAAAAATTTCCCTCAAGTGGATGACCTAAGGTTTATCAATCCGTGGGAGGCGTAGGATGAAGATGGTCTCTCTCAACAACCCTGCAACCAAATAACAAAGAGACTCTTGTGTCCCCAACACACCCAATACAATGGTAAATTGTATAGGTGCACTAGTTCGGCGAAGAGATAGTGATACAAGTGCAATATGGATGGTAGATATAGGTTTTATAATCTGAAAATATAAAAACAACAAGGCAGCAAGTGGTAAAAGTGAGCGTAAACGGTATTGCAATGCTACGAAACAAGGCCTAGGGTTCATACTTTCACTAGTGCAAGTTCTCTCAACAATAATAACATAATTGGATCATATAACTATCCTTCAACATGCAACAAAGAGTCACTCCAAAGTCACTAATAGAGGAGAACAAACGAAGAGATTATTGTGTATGAAACCACCTCAAATTTATTCTTTCTGATCAATCTATTCAAGAGTCCATAGTAAAATAACACAAAGCTATTATTTCCGTTCGATCTATCATAGAGTTCATACTAGAATAACACCTTAAGACAAAAATCAACCAAAACCCTAATGTCACCTAGATACTCCAATGTCACCTCAAGTATCCGTGGGTATGATTATATGATATGCATCACACAATCTCAGATTCATCTATTCAACCAACACAAAGAACTTCAAAGAGTGCCCCAAAGTTTCTACCGGAGAGTCAAGATGAAAACGTGTTCCAACCCCTATGCATAAGTTCACGAGGTCACGGAACTCGCAAGTTGATCACCAAAACATACATCAAGTGGATCACATGAATATTCCATTGTCACCACAGATAAGCACATGCAAGACATACATCAAGTGTTCTCAAATCCTTAAAGACCCAATCCGATAAGATAACTTTAAAGGGAAAACTCAATCCATCACAAGAGATTAGAGGGGGAGAAACATCATAAGATCCAACTATTATATCAAAGCTCGCGCCCCCACCCTCGTGGGCAGCTGGGACTCTTTTGGCCCAACTCTTTTACTCCATGGCCTTCTTTTGGTCCAAGAATAAGTTCCGTGAAGTTTCAGGTCAATTGGACTCCGTTTCATTTTCATTTTCATTTTCTGTAGAACTCAAAAACAAGGAAAAAACAGAAACTGGCACTGGGCTCTAGGTTAATAGGTTAGTCCCAAAAATCATATAGAATAGCACATAAATGCATATAAAACATCCAAGGTTGATAATATAATAGCATGGAACAATCAAAAATTATAGATACGTTGGAGACTTATCACACACAAGCAAGGGATATAATACAAATAAGCTTGCACAAGTAAAGGCACGAGATAACCAAGAGTGGAGCCGGTGAAGACGAGGATGTGTTACCAAAGTTCCTTACTTTTGAAGGGAAGTACGTCTCCGTTGGAGCGGTGTGGAGGCACAATGCTCCCCAAGAAGCCACTAGGGCCACCGTATTCTCCTCCCGGCCTCACACAATGCGAGATGTCGTGATTCCACTATTGATGCCCTTGGAGGCGGCGACCGGACCTATACAAACAAGGTTGGGGCTATCTCCACAACTTAATTGGAGGCTCCCAACGACACCACGAAGCTTCACCACAATGGAATATGGCTCCACGGTGACCTCAACCGTCTAGGGTGCCGAAACACCCAAGAGTAACAAGATCCGTGAGAGATTAGTGGGGATTCAAATATTTCCTGGTGGATGTGTAGATCTAGGCCTTCTCAACCAATCCCTAGGAGATCAACAAGTTTGATCGGCTAGGGAGAGAGATCGGGCGAAAATGGAGCTTGGAGCAACAATGGAGCTTAAAGGTGGAAGAGGTGGTCGACTCGGAGAAGAGGACACCCCTTATATAGTGGAAGAACAAATCCAACCGTTATCCACCAACTCAGCCTGCGAAGCACAGTACTACCACACCGGGGACGCGGTACTACCGCTTGGGCACATAGTACTACCACGAGGCACCGCAGTACTACCACCCAAGCAGCAGGAACCAAACTAACCCTGATGCAATGAAGCAGAGGGCGGTAGAACCGCTAGCACGGTACTACCGCTCCCCTTTGCGGTACTACCGCAAGGTAGGGATAGTCCAGATACAGGAAGGCATGGACATATAAAAATACATCCGTAGCAACTTCCGCTGAGTTGGGATCTGTGAAAAAATCTGACACGGTAGTACTGCAAGCCAGGAGTGGTACTACCGCGTAGGGCGCGGATGTAAAAAATTACATCTGCCCCTACTTCCGCTCATGTTGTTGTGCCAGGCCAGGGCTCACGGTACTACCGCACCCAAGGGGTGGTACTAACGTGCAGGACGCGGATGTAATAAATTACATCCGCCCCTACAACCGCTGGAGTGGCTGAGCCTGGCCTGAGGCCACGGTACTACCGCTCCCAAGAAGCGGTACTACCACACCTACGGCCGGTACTACCGTAAGGCCCCGTGGTACAACCGCTCCAAAGAGCAGTACTACCGCGAGCCTCAGAGCAGCAACACTAGAAATCCTTCATTTAGCAGAGACACGGATAAACGAAGGATGCTCCAAAGAGCCAAAGGAAAGGGGGTGCGAAAGGAGGGGACGTGTACGTGATGATTCCACCCAAACCTTTCCGACGCGGACCCCCTCTTAATAGTACGGCTTTCCTATGACTCAAATCCACCGAAAAGAAACGTAGAGAAACACCGTCTTCAACAGTCTTTGAGGGGCATCAAATCGTCTTGTGCCTAGTCATGATATGTATGAAATACTCAGTGCATATGATTAGTCCGCAAATGCATTGTCATCAATCACCAAAACAACTAAGGGATAAATATGCCCTTACAATCTCCCCCTTTTTGGTGGATTGATGACAATACGGGATTTGCACAGAGGGAGATAACATAGAACATGGGAAAACCCCACATCTCTAAAATATAGACGGGCTCCCCCTAGATGTGTGCTATCTAGAGAAGTGCTTTGGACTGCACGACACACATACTAGGATCAACACTCCCCCTATATTTTATAGACAAGGCATATCTTGCAACAAAAAGGCTAACACTAAGCAAGATAATGGCTAAGAGCATAAAGTAAAGATCACAAGATAGCATAGGATCAATAAGGTACGCTAGAGTGCATATGTCTTACACCATATGATAGAAAGGACTCACAAGCACAAACCAAACCAAAGCAAACGAGGTTCAACAGAATGAAAGCAAAGCGAAAAGATGAAACACGACACACAACTCGCAAATCCTACACTCTCTCCCCCTTTGGCATCGAGACACCAAAAAGGCAGAGAGGACACCTACGACACAAGTGGTGGCTCAAGCTGAAGCGATCACTCGTCACAATCCTCGTCAAACTGAGCAGCAGGGACGGTCTCCTCCTTGTCCTCCTCAGAATCAATCCACTTGTAGCCCTGCTTCGCCATCCAGTCTTCCTTTGGCGTGATGACCTTCTCAGACCCGCTGGATATCTCCTCGCCAAACGTCCTCAAGATCCACTTGTCACGGAGGCGACTCTCCTTCTGAGCAATATGAGACCGGTACTACCCCTTGGCCTGCATGCAGAATAGAGCCTTCATCTTATTCTTCAGCTTCTTAGCCCAAGAGGGCTCAGAAGATGAAGGCGAGCAAGGTTGTCAGAATTGCGATTCTATTATACGATTCTATGACTTTACAATCCAAACTAACCCCTATGATTCTACGATCTTAGTTCATAGAATCTACGTTTCTACGATCCTGATAGTGAAGATTCTACGATTTGCGATCTTACCATCAAAGCTCCGATCCGATTCAAAATCGTGATTCTGACAACCTTAGGCGAGTAGCCAGCAGAGTTGTCCTCAGCAGCGTCCTCCTCCTCAATCTCATCCTCATCCACATCCATCTGAGCAGCCGTTACCTCAGCATGGGTAGTAGTGTTGGCCCACTCGGTCTTGACACAGAGCTTGATGGGCTCATGACGAGTCCAGTCAGGGGCAAGAAACTCCTCATCGAGAAAGAGCTTCTCCCAAGTCTTCGAGATCAACAGAAACATGTAAGGTCCATAGATGGGTACCTTACGATTGAAAACCGCAAACCGAAGCTCGCAACACATGATATGTGAGACATCAAGTGGTTGTGACTGAGAGTGGCGTGCCTCCTCACAAATGAGCATCATATCCACAAGATAGGCATGCACCTTGTCCTTGTCACCAATGCGAGGAAAGAGGGAGTTGCGGAAGATGCGATACATGATGTCAAGGAAGGAGTTCAGCACCCACGCCTTCTTGCCACTGGGAAGCAACTTCTCAACATAGTAGGGTTGAAGCTTGTTCTTGTTGGCTGACTCAGAATTGGCATGAGGGCGAACACCAACGGGCGTGTTGAGCCCCTCATCAGGAACCCAAAGCAAATCCATGAAATCCTTCCATGTAGTAGTCATCCGCTGTCCATTGGTCATCCAGGTCATGGTCCGTTCCTCATTAGGATGGAAGTGGACCGTGGCAAAGAACTGGGCCACAATCTCAGGGTCATAATCCAGGTGGAAAGAGATCACATCCTCAATGCCAAACTGCTCCACCAGATCCAGAGCCTCACCAAAATAGGCACGATGCTTATCCTGCCTCATATGATTCATGTCGATCCAGTGCACGTCCACATATATGTTCTGCTTGGCCTTGATCACATCCAGATAAATGAGATACGGTTGCTTAGTCCAGAACAGATCATTCCCTCTGAAGTTGGCACGATGATTCACATAGGGGTTGATCTTCCTTCGAGTGACAAACTCCGCAAGAGGTATCTCATCCATGCCCATGGAGGGCTCCTTGAGCTTGGTGGCGGTGGTCTTGGTCCTGCGTTGGGGGCATTGGAGCCCTCTGGAGCTTCATCTTGGTTGCGCAAATGCTTGGAGCCCGTGTCACGGCTGGGATTGGAACGGCGTGCATGGGCACCGGAGCCACCACCTATGACACAAAAACACAAAAACACGCAAGAGAAACGAGAAGGATCAATGCAAAGACCACAGCAAAACAGGTGAAACAAGTAGAACTCGCACTTGGTAAATGCCACATGGTAGATTTGACAACATCGGTAGTACCGCAGGGGTGCGCGGTACTAAAATTTTAGTGCTGCTCCTAGCCACGGTAGTACCGCGCCAGGACGACACAGTAGTACTATGTCTTGGAGCGGCAGTAGAATTTTAGTGCCGTGCCTCGCGCAGTAGTACTGCTCCAGTGGAGCGGAAGTACCGCACCAGATATGCGGTAGTACCGCACGGTGCCAGATCCGAACCTCCAATGGATCTGAGCACAGCCATGACAACGAAAGAACAACATGGAAGGATGACTGCTACATGGAAGAACAACATGGAAGGATGACTGCCCACGGGGCAACATATCAAGTACCATCTCTACGCATTACTACTCTCCTACATCCTACTCTTGCAAAGATTTGGCCTAAAATCTCAAGAACAACATGCATCTCCCCAAAGACCTAGAAACGAAAGAACGAACCAAAGAGAGAGGGATTTGGGGAGAAACCTTGTTCCATGGCAAGAGGAAGTGGTGGGGAACGATCCCACCGGACGGAATGCGAGGAGAGCGGCCGGAGACGGAGATCCGGCGAGGGTCTCCGGCGCCGTTCTTGGGCAGGAGAGAGAGAGAGATGACGTGGGGAAAAGAGTTGAATGGGTATGGGGAAGTTGGAACTCCCCCTTCCCGCTCTTAACCCTCACGCGCTCTTGATTGCGCGGTAGTACTGCGTGTCATCGCGGTAGTACCGCCTGGGCGGAAGTACCGCACCATGGGCGGTAGTACTGCTCCCCCATGCGGCAGTAAAAAATTACTGTCGTGCTGGGTGCGGTAGTACCGTGCGCAGCTCCTGCGGTAGTACCGTGGCGAACCACGGTAGTACCGTGAACCCAAGAAAATGCATGTTTCAAAAACAAAGAAGAAAGAGGCCTTTGCACTGCAACCTTCACGCGAACGAACACACCAAAGAGCTAACCCACGAGACCACACACTCAAGCTCGGCACGAATAAAGAAACGCAAGAGACAACAAGGACTAAACACGCAACACGGCCTCTCCAAAGAGAGGGCGGTGGACGGAGCCACCTATGTTTGAGTCAATTGGTATGGCACCGCAAAGAATTATCCTTGGGCCCATGACCAAAACTCATCTTTGAAGCACAAGTACCATCAACAATGGCTAATGTGAAAGAGTTGATCAATTTATGCATAATGGGGGGAGGGAGAGTTCATTGAGAGAACAACACTCCCCCTATGTCCATGCCTACACCTAGACAAGATAACAAGTTGAGTATGGTGGAATGTGCAAGGGTTCAAGCAACATTGCTCGAATCAATGATATTTAGCTCATGCCTTAACTCGTGAAATCTTGCTTCATCCAAAGGCTTTGTGAAGATATCTGCAAGGTAATCATGAGTATTGAGATAGTTGAGCTCGATCTCCCCTCGCCTAATATGATCCCGGATGAAGTGACACCGGATCTCAATATGCTTCGTCTTGAAGTGTTGCACCGGGTTGAGAGAAATCTTGATGGCACTTTCATTGTCACACCAAAGAGGCACTTTGTCACAAATGACACCGTAATCCTTTAAAGTTTGCCTCATCCAAAGAAGTTGTGCACAACAACTACCGGCAGCCACATACTCCGCTTCCATGGACGAGAGAGACACACAACTTTGCTTCTTGGAAGACCAACTCACCAAAGAGCAACCAAGAAATTGGCACCCTCCGGAAGTGGACTTCCTATCCACTTTGTCTCCCACCCAATCGGAGTCTGAATAGCCCACAAGGTTGAAGTTAGATCCTCTTGGATACCATAAGCCAAAGTTTGGGGTATGAGCCAAATATCGAAAGATTTGCTTGACTGCCACATAGTGGCTTTCCTTAGGTGCGGCTTGAAATCGTGCACAAATTCCCACACTCAACATGATATCCGGTCTAGATGCACAAAGGTAAAGCAAGGAGCCAATCATGGAGCGATATAACTTTTGATCCACCGCTTTACATATGTCAAGTTGGCATTTGATGGACATTGGAGTGGAAGCCGGCTTGACATCACTTAGCTTGAATCTCTTGAGCATGTCTTGAGTGTATTTGGCTTGGTTGATGAAGGTTCCTTCTCTTTGTTGCTTGACTTCGAACCCGAGAAAGAACTTCAACTCTCCCATCATGGACATCTTGAACTTGGAGGTCATGAGTGCGGCAAATTCCTCATTGAAAGCTTTGTTAGGGGAACCAAAGATAATATCATCAACATATAGTTGGCACACAAACAACTCCCCTTTGACCTTCTTAGTAAAAAGAGTGGGGTCGATTTTCCCAATTTCAAAACCACGATCTTGCAACAACTCGGTAAGGTGGTCATACCACACACGTGGGGGCTTGCTTAAGGCCATAGAGTGCCTTATCGAGTTGGTACACATGATCGGGAAAATAGGGATCCTCTAACCCGGGGGGTTGCTTGACATATACCAACTCATTAATAGGACCATTAGGAAAGCACTCTTCACATCCATTTGTTGTAACTTAAAGTTGTGATGAGAAGCATAAGCAATCAACATGCGAATGGATTCAAGGCGAGCAACATGAGCAAAGGTTTCACCGTAGCCGATACCCTCGACTTGGGAGTAGCCTTGTGCTACCAAACAAGCCTTGTTGCGAATGATAATTCCATGAGAATCTTGCTTGTTCTTGAATATCCACTTGGTTCCAATGACATTATGGTTCCCCGTTGGCCTTGGCACCAATCTCCACACCTGGTTGTGCTCGAAGTTGTTGAGTTCTTCATGCATGGCATTAAGCCAATCCGGATCCTCGAGCGCCTCATAGACCTTCTGGGTTCAACACAAGAGAAAAAGTGTGATGTTCACAATAGTTTGCTAATTGTCTATGAGTGCTTACACCCTTTCTTAAGCTCCCAAACACATTTGTCATGAGATGATCTTTGGTGGATAGCTTGGACGCGATCTTGGCGGCACAACGCTCTAATTCCTCCTCTGGAGAGAGTTGAGGAGCGGATACTTGATCATCTTGAGCGTCGTCTTGAGCTTGTTCTTGATCTTGAGCTTGCTCTTGATCTTGAACTTGCTTGGATGATAGAACTTGACCTTGGGCATCACTTGGGGATTCAACACCATCTTGAGGATGATCTTGCCCTTGGTCATGTTCATGAGGTTGAGGGCCTTCACTTTGTTCTTCAGAAGCATGTGGGCCTTGGGTTGGTGATGGCCCCACGTGAGTGGAACATTGTCCTTCTTCTTCGGCCACAAGGGGATCCTCAATGGGTAGGATAAAACCAACACCCATTCTTCTTATGGCTTGGGGAGGAATTTCATCACCTACATCACAAGTGCCACTTTGCTCCACTTGGGAGCCGTTATTCTCATCAAACTCCACGTTACATGTCTCCTCAATAGTCCTGTGGACTTATTGAGGACATGGTAAGCATGAGAGTTTGTAGCATAACCAACAAATATGCCCTCATAAGCTCTAGCCTCAAATTTAGACAACCGAACACCTTTCTTGAGAATGAAACACTTACACCCGAACACCCGGAAGTACTTGAGGTTGGGCTTGTTACCGGTGAGAATCTCATATGGAGTCTTGTTCAAGCCTTTGCGGAGATAGAGCCGATTGGATGCATGACACGCAGTGTTGATGCCTTCGGCCCAAAAGTTGTATGGAGACTTGAACTCCGCCATCATGGTCCTTGCTGCATCCATCAACGTTTGGTTCTTCCTCTCCGCTACACCATTTTATTGAGGGGTGTAAGGTGCGGAATATTGATGCTTGATCCCCTCATCACTAACAAACTCATCCAAGGTGTAGTTCTTGAACTCGGTGCCGTTGTCACTTCTTATTGTCAAGATCTTTGCATTGGGTTGACATTGAGCTTCATTTGCAAAGTCAATGACGGTTTGTTGGGTCTCGCTCTTCCTCTTGAAGAAATATACCCAAGTGTATCTTGAATAATCATCCACAATCACCAAGCAATACTTTCTACCCCCAAGACTATCAAAGGATGGAGGCCCAAAGAGATCCAAGTGAAGGAGATCCAAAGGCCTCTTCGAGTAAATGATAGTCGTGGGAGGGTGAGCCTTTTCATGTAGCTTTCCTTCGATACAAGCACTGCAAGCACGATCTTTAGCAAAACTAACATTTGTTAGTCCACGGACATGGTCCCTCTTGTGAAGACTTTGCAAAGATTTCATATTTACATGGGCTAAACGGCGATGCCAAAGCCATCCCACGTCAACTTTAGCCATTAGGCATGTCGCGGTCTTAGTGGGTTGCTCCGAAAAGTTAATCACATAGAGACCATTCTCGACATGACCAACAAAGGCTACTTTAAGAGTCTTGCTCCACAAGAGGGCCACGATATCAATATCAAAGAAAGTGGAAAAGCCCATGAGTGCAAGTTGACGAACGGAAAGTAAATTGTATGCAAGGGAGTCAACAAGCATGACCTTCTTGATCGTGAGATCATGAGAAATGACAACCTTGCCACCCAATACCTTATAGGAGGAGGCATCACCCCACTCGACATTGGTGGGCATAGATGGAATCTTGTGTACGTCCACCACCAAGTCCTTGCTTCCGGTCATATGATTAGTGGCTCCACTATCGAGCAACCATGATCCTCCACCATAAGCAAACACCTACAGGAGATCAATGCTTGGATTTAGGTACCCATTGTGTAATGGGTCCTTTGATGTTAGTAACAAGGGTCTTAGGAACCCAAGTAGACCATTCAATGTACTCATAAGAAGAATCAACAAATTTGGCATAAACATGTCATCACTAGCACAACATAACACATAAGAAGGGTTAAAGTCCCTGACTTTGTTGGGAGGGGTAGCATTGCCCTTCTTGGCATCGCTACCCTTCACATTGTTCTTCTTATTCTCCTTAGAAGCACCCTATCCCTCCTTCACAAAGGTTTGCTTGAGAGGAGGAGGTCGTTTGGCCTTGTCATTCTTCTTCTTGTTCTTGGACTTGGGCGCGTACACAATCCCTTCCTTGGCTACAACTTCCTTTTGATTGCTCAAAATGTTGTTGAGATTCTTCTCGCTTTGTATGCATGACACAAGGCCTTTCTCAAGTTGCTCCTTCAACTTTGCATTCTCCTCAACAAGATGCACATGCTCACAACATGGGTTAGTAGCATTTGCATTATCAATTAAGACCATATGAGGAAAAGTGGCTTTCTCCTTGGTTAGCTTTACTTGGAGTTGATCATGAGACTCTTTGAGGCTAGCATGAGCACCCTTCAAGACCTTGTGAGCCTTGTCAAGTAAGTCAAACTCCTCTTTGAGTCTAGCAAGATCAACCCCAAGCTTGGCCTTCTCGGAGTTTAGCACACGAGATACAACACGAGCATGATCAAGATCTTTCTTTAGTTTAGCATGGTCATCATTGTACGACTCCTCAAGAGCCAAAGGATGACCGCGCTCTTCCTCAAGAGCATTAGAGAGATTCGAAATCTCATCGGCATAGTCACGACTATGCCCCTCCATCTTAGAGATGGTATCTTCGTGAGCCTTGATCATGTCATTGGCTTCACCAAGTTGTTCCAAGAGAGCAACAAAGTGCTTCCTAGATTTACCCTTGAGCTTACTCATAAAGGACTCAAATTCATTTTCCTCCTAATTATGCCCCTCATGTTCATCAATGCAATCCGTCAAGGAAGGATTAGTAATGATGGTAGTTTTGATGTTGGGGGTTACCTTGTTGGTGGCTTTGGCCATGAGGCACTTGGCGGTGATGTTCTCGTTGGGTGAGTCGAAGAGAGACACACGTGGAGTTGTTGCAATGGCAACGGAGGCCATGGCAACCGACTCACCGTATTCATCATCATCGTCCTCATTGTACTCTTCTTGTGCCACCATCACCTTGGGAGGAGTCTTCTTAGTGAAGTTGCTCTTGTTGGGGAAAGACTTGGCCTTGTCTTTTCGGATGAGCTTGCCACCATTGTCTTCCCTCTTCTCATATGGGCATTCCGCAACAAAGTGACTCACATTGCCACAATTGTAGCATGTCCTCACATGAGGATTGCCCTTTTCTCCACTTGAGTTTTTCTTGTTGAAGTTGGATCTCGTGTTCTTATTGTTCCAAAATTGCCTTGAAGCGAGAGCCACGTGCTCATGATAAGCATATTTTGTATCTTCGGGATTTCTCTCCTCTTCTTCCTCTTCATCCTCTTCTTCCATACTAACCTTGTCCTTCAAGGAAAGGTTGGGTGAAAGATCGTGGATGTCGCCTAGAGGGGGGTGAATAGGCGTTTTAACATAATTACGATTTAGGCTTGAACAAATGCGGAATAAACCTAGTGGTTAATTTGTCAAGCACAAAACCTAAAACAACTAGGCTCACCTATGTGCACCAACAACTTATGCTAAGCAAGATAAGCAACCATGTGATAGCAAGATATATGACAAGAAACAATATGGCTATCACAAAGTAAAGTGCATAAGTAAAGAGCTCGGGTAAGAGATAACCGAGGCACGCGGAGACGATGATGTATCCCGAAGTTCACACCCTTGTGGATGCTAATCTCTGTTTGGAGCGGTGTGGAGGCACAATGCTCCCCAAGAAGCCACTAGGGCCACCGTAATCTCCTCACGCCCTTGCACAATGCAAGATGCCGTGATTCCACTAAGGGACCCTTGAGGGCGGTCACCGAACCCGTACAAAATGGCAACCCTTGGGGGCGTTCACTGAACCCGTACACTTTGGCAACCCTTGGGGGCGGTCACCGGTACCCGTCAAATTGCTCGAGGCGATCTCCACAACCTAATTGGAGACCCCGACGCTTGCCCGGAGCTTTACACCACAATGATTGAGCTCCGAACAACACCAACCGTCTAGGGCGCCAAGGCACCCAAGAGGAACAAGCTCTAGGGTGCCCAAACACCCAAGAGTAATAAGCTTCTCAAACTTCACTTCCACGTATCACCATGGAGAACTCAAACCGATGCACCAAATGCAATGGCAAGGGCACACGGAGTGCCCAAGTCCTTCTCTCTCAAATCCCACTGGAGCAACTAATGCTAGGGAGGAAAATGAGAGGAAGAACAAGAAGGAGAACACCAAGAACTCCAAGATCTAGATCCAAGGGGTTCCCCTCACATAGAGGAGAAAGTGATTGGTGGAAATGTGGATCTAGATCTCCTCTCTCTTTTCCCTCAAAAACTAGCAAGAATCCATGGAGGGAATGAGAGTTAGCAAGCTCAAGGAAGGTCAACAAAGGGGGAAGAACACGAGCTCAAAAGGGTTAGGTACAATGGGGAAGAAGACCCCCTTTTATAGGAGGGGGAAAATCCAACCGTTATGTGCTCAGCCCGCACACGAGAGGTACTACCGCTCCTGGTCCCGGTACAACCGGGACTCACAGTATACGTGCAGAACCCTACCAGGCGGTACAACCGGGTGACCATGCGGTAGCACCGGTTGAGAAGAACAACCGGACCAACCGCCCAGCCACCGCTCAACCACCGCATAGGAATAGAAGGGAGTCACCCCTGAGTGCGGTAGTCGAGCGGTACCGGGCCGGTGCAACCGCATGGCCTTGAGCGCTCGAGCGGCTAAGTCCTGAGCGGTCGAACCGCTCCGGAAACCGGTGGTACCGGTATGACCAGACCAACCGGGCCACCACCGCCCGAGTACCGCATCAAAACAGAGGCCTGACCGGTACTTGGGCGGTGCCTGGCCGGAACAACCGCCCAAGTCTTTGCTGAGCAAGTTGGCGGTACCACCGCCCGGAAGCAGCGGTACAACGGCTGAGAGCTCCAAGCGGTACTACCGCTGGGACCAGACAAAAACTACTCTCAAGAAAACCAGAACTGCCATAACTTCTGCATATGAGCTCCGAATTGAGCAAACTCAAGCTTGTTGGAAACAAGACGACGAGTAGCATCAAAACAGCAACTGGTTATAGTAAGAAGAGGCAGGGGAGGTATGCCTAACAAAAAGAGGAGTGAAACCTCCAACCGAGAAGAACCGGCAAAACCTCCAACATCGAAAACATCATAGAAGATGCATGTGAACTCCGTTTTCGATGAACTCGAGCTTGTCATCAAGATGACCATAAGCTCTAAGACTCACAAAGAGAACCAAACAAGAACCAAGAAAGATGATGCAAGGATGCAATGGTTTGAGCTCTCTACGAACGATACGATCAAGCTACTCATCGAGAGCCCCCCTTGATAGTACGGCAATCGATCCTATAACCCGGTCTCCCAACTACCATCATGAGACCGGTAAAATAGAAAACCTATCAAGGGCAAACCTTTGCCTTGCACATGGTCCACTTGAGCTAGATGATGACAATCTTGACTCCCTCAAGTTGGACCACCTTTCTTGATTGTGTTGACTCGATGAAGACTAGTTGATTGCTCCCCCATACTCCACTATGGGTGAGCCACTCTTCCGCACATCTTCACAAGTCCATTATCACCACAAAGGACGGCAAGCTTCAAGCATTTGATCTCTTCGTGATGCTCCACTTGAACTTGCACACCGCAACCTAACCCCACAAAGAACTCTCATGAAGACCATGGGTTAGTACACAAAGCGTAATTGACAATTCTTACCATACCATGGGATCACTTGATCCCTCTCGGTACATCTTCTGCGCTTTGTGAGTTGATCAACTTGATTCACTCTTGACTTAGTCTTGATCATCCTTGAACCTTTCCAATTCTCTTCATTTGAATGATGTCTTGAAGGTAGACATGAATGATCACACAATCTTCTTCTTCAAGACATGCTTGCAATAAGCTCAACTCTCACATGACCAATCTTTGGATAATTCCTTGAATAACACCTTGGTCGACACAAACTCTCCTTGAAACCAACACATGTACTCCAAGAAAAGCCTATGGACAAAACCTTCAAATATAACTCAAGGCAACCATTAGTCCATAGAGATTGTCATCAATTACCAAAACCAAACATGGGGGCACGGCATGTTCTTTCATTGGGCTTCTTTGCTCTTTGAGATCGTAACACCGCATTGCCGGCGGTCTTGTCCAAGATACTCATAGCCACAAACTCATCCAACACCTCACTTGAGGACAAGGTGTGGAAGTCCGGCCATTGACGAATGACGGAGGACATGGCCTTGTGGTACGGCATCATGGCCTTGAGGAATTTTCGCTTGATCCAATTGTCATTCGTATCCTTGCTCCCATGATCTCGGAGTAAGACCATGAGAGTAGTTAATCTCCGATAAAGATCACGAGGTTCTTCATCTTCTTTCATTGCGAACTCATCAGCTTCATCTTGCACCACTTCATAGTTGGAGCGTTGAATGCTTGCGCTTCCCTTGTAGAGGGAAACAACATGGTGCCATGCATCCTTGGCCATGATGAAGGGCCGGAGATGAGCGAGATCTTCGGGTGGAATTGCATCTTGGATGATGAAGAGAGCATTCTCATTGAATTGGTTATCCGTGGCTTCTTTAGGGATGAAGTTGCTTCGGTCATGCGGATAAAAACCTTCTTCAATGATTCTCCAAAGGTTAGTATTAACATGGTTCAAATAACGCTTAAAGCGATAAACCCAAGAATCAAAGTCCTCATTTTTCACAATCTTAGGGGGAGGACTGGCATGATTCAAGTGAGTTGAAGGAATTGGTCCACCATAAGTAAGTGGAGGTTCCACATGGGCAAAGATGTTGTTGCCAATTTTACCACTAGAAGAAGGAGCCTTTTCACTAGTAGCTTCCCCCTTGTCGGAGTTAGCATCCGTCACCTTGTTAGTGGAATCACCCACTTTCATAGGTGCGGTAGAAAGTTTAAGCTCTTCTAAGAATTTATTAAACATGCTTTCAACCTCGGTCGTCATGGAGGTTTTCAATGTGTCCAAAAGCCACATTGAATTCCTCACGAGAGACCGCGGTTCCACCATCGGCCGTAGATGAGAATGGATTCACACCGGAGTGCTCCTCCTCACCGTCTACGGTGTCAACCATACTCTTCGCATGGTAAAGTCCTTAATAAAGAGATGAGGCTCTGATACCAATTGAAAGGATCGATATAGTTGACTAGAGAGGGGGGGTGAATAGGCAACTAACAATTTTTAGCTTTTCTTTACCAATTTAAACTTTGCATCGAAGTAGGTTGTCTAGATATGCAACTAGGTGAGCAACCTATATGATGCAACAACAACAAGAACACAAGCAAGCAAGGGATATAATACAAATAAGCTTGCACAAGTAAAGGCACAAGATAACCAAGAGTGGAGCCGGTGAAGACGAGGATGTGTTACCAAAGTTCCTTCCTTTTGAAGGGAAGTACGTCCCCGTTGGAGCGGTGTGGAGGCACAATGATCCCCAAGAAGCCACTAGGGCCACCGTATTCTCCTCATGCACTCACATAATGCGAGATGTCGTGATTCCACTATTGGTGTGAAGGAAATATGCCCTAGAGGCAATAATAAAGTTGTTATTTATATTTCCTTATATCATGATAAATGTTTATTATTCATGCTAGAATTGTATTAACCAGAAACTTAGCACATGTGTGAATACATAGACAAACATGGTGTCACTAGTATGCCTCTACTTGACTAGCTCGTTAATCAAAGATGGTTAAGTTTCCTAGCCATGGACAAAGAGTTGTCATTTGATAAGCGGTATCACATCGTTAGAGAATGATGTGATTGACTTGACCCATCCGTTAGCTTAGCATGATGGTCGTTTAGTTTGTTGCTATTGCTTTCTTCATGACTTATACATGTTCCTATGACTATGAGATTATGCAACTCCCGAGTACCGGAGGAACACTTTGTGTTCTACCAAACGTCACAACGTAACTGGGTGATTATAAAGGTGCTCTACAGGTGTCTCCGATGGTACTTGTTGAGTTGGCATAGATCGAGATTAGGATTTGTCACTCCGATTGTCGGAGAGGTATCTCTGGGCCCTCTCGGTAATGCACATCACTATAAGCCTTGCAAGCATTGTGACTAATAAGTTAGTTGTCGAATGATGCATTACGGAACGAGTAAAGAGACTTGCCGGTAACGAGATTGAACTAGGTATGAGGATACCGATGATCGAATCTCGGGCAAGTAACATACCGATGACAAAGGGAACAACGTATGTTATTGTGCGATTTGACCGATAAAGATCTTCGTAGAATATGTAGGAACCAATATGAGCATCCAGGTTCCTCTATTGGTTATTGACCAGAGACGAGTCTCGGTCATGTCTACATAGTTCTCGAACCCGTAGGGTCCACACGCTTAAAGTTCTGTGACGATCGGTAATATGAGTTTATGTGTTTTGATGTACCGAAGGTAGTTCAGAGTCCCGGATATGATCACGGACATGACGAGGAGTCTCAAAATGGCCGAGACATAAAGATTGATATATTGGAAGCCTACATTTGGACATCGGAATGGTTCCGGGTGAAATTGGGATTTTACCGGAGTGCCGGGGGGTGTTACCGGAACCCCCCGAGGGGTTAATGGGCCTTGTTGGGCCCTAATGGAGAGGGGGGGCCATGGCAGGGTCGCGCACCCCTCCCCTTGAGTCCGAATAGGACAAGGAAGGGGGGCGGCGCCCCCCTTGCCTTTCCCCTCTCCTACTCCTTCCTTCCCCCTTCTAGTGAGAATAGGAAAGGGGAGTCCTACTCCCACTAGGTGGAGGACTCCTCCTCCTGGCGCGCCTTGCTAGGGTCGGCCGGCCTCCCCCCTTGCTCCTTTATATACGGGGGCAGGGGGCACCCCAAGACACACAAGTTGATCAGTTGATCTTTTAGCCGTGTGCGGTGCCCCCTCCACCATAATCCACCTCGGTCATATCATAGCGGTGCTTAGGCAAAGCCCTGCATCGGTAGCATCATCATCACTGTCATTATGCCGTCGTGCTGACAAAACTATCCCTCGAAGCTCTGCTAGATTGGAGTTCGTGGGATGTCACCGAGCTGAACGTGTGCTGAACTCGGAGGTGCCGTACATTCGGTACTTGGATCGGTCGGATCGTGAAGACGTACAACTACATCAACCGCGTTCTCATAACGCTTCCGCTTACGGACTATGAGGGTACATGGACGAAACTCTCCCCTCTCATTGCTATGCATCACCATGATCTTGCCTGTGCATAGGAATTTTTTTGAAATTACTGCGTTCCCCAACAATGGCACCCAAGCCAGGTTTATGCGTAGATGTTATATGCACGAGTAGAACACATAGATGTTATATGCACGAGTAGAACACAAAGGAGTTGTGGGCGTGGGTATATACATATTGCTTGTCGTCACTAGTTGATTCTTGATTCAGCGGCATTGTTGGATGAAGCGGTTGTGGTTTTTGATGCGTAGGTAAGAACGGTTCTTGCTTAGCCCGTATCAGCCACGTAAAACTTGCAACAACAAAGTAGAGGACGTCTAACTTGTTTTTTCAGGGCATGTTGTGATGTGATATGGTCAAGACATGATGCTAAATTTTATTGTATGAGATGATCATGTTTTGTAACACAGTTATCGGCAACTGGAAGGAGCCATATGGTTGTCGCTTTATTGTATGAAATGCAATCGCCATGTAATTGCTTTACTTAGTGATAGTCATGGAGGCAATAGTTGGCGTGACGACAATGATGCTTCGATGGAGATCAAGGTGTCAAGCCGGTGATGATGGTGATCATGACGATGCTTTGGAGATGGAGATCACAGGCACAAGATGATGATGGCCATATCATATCACTTATATTGATTGCATGTGATGGTTATATTTTATGCATCTTATTTTGCTTAGATCGACGGCAGCATTATAAGATGATCTCTCACTAAATTTCAAGGTATAAGTGTTCTCCCTGAGTATGCACCGTTGCGAAAGTTTATCGTGCTGAGACACCACGTGATGATCGGGTGTGATAAGCTCTACGTTCACATACAACGGGTGCAAGCCAGTTTTGCACACGCAGAATACTCGGGTTAAACTTGACGAGCCTAGCATATGCAGATATGGCCTCGGAACACTGAGACCGAAAGTTCGAGCGTGAATCATATAGTAGATATGATCAACATAGTGATGTTCACCATTGAAAACTACTCCATCTCACGTGATGATCGGACATGGTTTAGTTGATATGGATCACGTGATCACTTAGATGATTAGAGGGATGTCTGTCTAAGTGGGAGTTCTTAAGTAATATGATTAATTGAACTTTAATTTATCATGAACTTAGTACCTGATAGTATTTTACATGTCTATGTTGTTGTAGATAGATGGCCCGTGCTGTTGTTCCGTTGAATTTTAATGTGTTCCTTGAGAAAGCAAAGTTGAAAGATGATGGTAGCAATTACACGGACTGGGTCTGTAACTTGAGGATTATCCTCATTGCTGCATAGAAGAATTACGTCCTGGAAGCACCGCTAGGTGCCAAACCTGGCAACGCCAGATGTTATGAACATCTGGTAGAGCAAAGCTGATGACTACTCGATAGTTCAGTGTGTCATGCTTTACGGCTTAGAACCGGGACTTCAACAAAGTTCTGAACGTCATGGAGCATATGAGATGTTCCAGGAGTTGAAGTTAATATTTCAAGCAAATGCCCGGATTGAGAGATATGAAGTCTCCAATAAGTTCTATAGCTGCAATATGGAGGAGAATAGTTTTGTCAGTGAACATATACTCAGAATGTCTGGGTACCACAACCACTTGACTCAACTAGGAGTTAATCTTCCTGATGATAGTGTCATTGACAGAGATCTTCAATCACTGCCACCAAGCTACAAGGGCTTTGTGATGAACTATAATATGCAAGGGATGGATAAGACGATTCCAGAGCTCTTCACAATGCTAAAGGCTGTGGAGGTAGGAATCAAGAAGGAGCATCAAGTGTTGATGGTCAACAAGACCACCAGTTTCAAGAAAAAGGGTAAAGGGAAGAAGGGGAACTTCAAGAAGAATGGCAAGCAAGTTGCTTCTCAAGTGAAGAAGCCCAGGTCTGGACCTAAGCCTGAGACTGAGTGCTTCTACTGCAAAGGGACTGGTCACTGGAAGCGGAACTGCCCCAAGTATTTGGCGGATAAGAAGGATGGCAAGGTGAACAAAGGTATATATGATATACATGTTATTGATGTGTACCTTACTAATGCTCGCAGTAGCACCTGGGTATTTGATACTGGTTCTGTTGCTAATATTTGCAACTCGTAATTGGGGCTACGGATTAAGCGAATATTGGCTAAGGATGAGGTGACGATGCATGTGGGAAATGGTTCCAAAGTCGATGTGATCGCGGTCGGCACGCTACCTCTACATCTACCTTCGGGATTAATTTTAGACCTGAATAATTGTTATTTGGTGCCGGCGTTGAGCATGAACATTATATCTGGATCTTGTTTGATGCGAGACGGTTATTCATTTAAATCTGAGAATAATGGTTGTTCTATTTATATGAGCAATATCTTTTATGGTCATGCACCCTTGAAGAGTGGTCTATTTTTTATGAATATTGATAGTAGTGATACACATATTCATAATATTAAAGCTAAAAGATGCAGAATTGATAATGATAGTGCAACTTATTTGTGGCACTGTCGTTTAGGTCATATTGGTGTAAAGCAAATGAAGAAACTCCATTCTGATGGACTTTTGGAATCACTTGATTATGAATCACTTACTTGCGAACCATGCCTCATGGGCAAGATTACTAAAATGCCATTCTCCGAAACAATGGAGCGAGCAACAGATTTGTTGGAAATCATACATACTGATGTGTGTGGTCCGATGAATGTTGAGGCTCGCGGCAGGTATAGTTATTTTTTCACCTTCACAGATGATTTAAGCAGATATGAGTATATCTACTTGATGAAACATAAGTCTGAAACATTTGAAAAGTTCAAAGAATTTCAGAGTGAAGTGGAAAATCATCGTAACAAGAAAATAAAGTTTCTACGATCTGATCGTGGAGGAGAATATTTGAGTTACGAGTTTGGTCTTCATTTGAAACAATGTGGAATAGTTTCGCAACTCACGCCACCCGAAACACCACAGCGTAATGGTGTGTCTGAATGTCGTAATCGTACTTTACTAGATATCGTACGATCTATGATGTCTCTTATTGATTTACTGCTATCATTTTGGGGTTATGCTTTAGAGACGGCAACATTCACGTTAAATAGGGCACCATCTAAATCCATTGAGACGACGCCTTATGAACTGTTGTTTGGCAATAAATCGAAGTTGTCGTTTCTTAAAGTTTGGGGTTGTGATGCTTATGTGAAAAAACTTCAACCTGATAAGCTCGAACCCAAATCGGAGAAATGTGTCTTCATAGGATACCCAAAGGAGACTGTTGGGTACACCTTCTATCATAGATCCGAAGGCAAGACATTCGTTGCTAAGAATGGATCCTTTCTAGAGAAGGAGTTTCTCTCAAAAGAAGTGAGTGGGAGGAAAGTAGAACTTGATGAGGTAATTGTACCTGCTCCCTTATTAGAAAGTAGTTCATCACAGAAATCTGTTCCTGTGACTCCTACACCAATTAGTGAGGAAGCTAATGATGAAGATCATGTAACTTCAGATCAAGTTACTACCGAACCTCATAGGTCAACCAAAGTAAGATCCGCACTAGAGTGGTATGGTAATCCTATTCTGGAAGTCATGTTACTTGACCATGACGAACCTACGAACTATGAGGAAGCGACGATGAGCCCATATTCCGTAAAATGGCTTGAGGCCATGAAATCTGAGATGGGATCCAAGTATGAGAGAAAAGTGTGGACTTTGGTTGACTTGCCCGATGATCGGCAGCCATCAAGAATAAATGGATCTTCAAGTAGAAGACTGACACTGATGGTAATGTTACTGTCTACAAAGCTCGACTTGTTGCAAAAGGTTTTCGACAAGTTCAAGGAGTTGACTACGATGAGACCTTCTCACCCGTAGCGATGCTTAAGTCCGTCCGAATCATGTTAGCAATTGCCGCATTTTATAATTATGAAATTTGGCAAATGGATGTAAAGACTGCATTCCTGAATGGATTTCTGGAAGAAGAGTTGTATATGATGCAACCTGAAGGTTTTATCGATCCAAAGGTTGCTAACAAAGTGTGCAAACTCCAGCGATCCATCTATGGACTGGTGCAAGCATCTCGGAGTTGGAATAAATGTTTTGATAGTGTGATCAAAGCATATGGTTTTATACAGACTTTTGGAGAAGCCTGTATTTACAAGAAAGTGGGTGGGAGCTCTGTAGAATTTCTAATATTATATGTGGATGACATATTATTGATTGGAAATGATATAGAATTTCTGGATAGCATAAAAGGATACTTGAATAAGAGTTTTTCAATGAAAGACCTCGGTGAAGCTGCTTATATATTGGGCATCAAAATCTATAGAGATAGATCAAGACGCTTAATTGGACTTTCACAAAGCACATACCTTGATAAAGTTTTGAAGAAGTTCAAAATGGATCAAGCAAAGAAAGGGTTCTTGCCTGTGTTACAAGGTGTGAAGTTGAGTCAGACTCAATGCTCGACCACTGCAGAAGATGGAGAGAAAATGAAAGATGTTCCCTATACTTCAGCCATAGGCTCTGTCATGTATGCAATGTTGTGTACCAGACCTGATGTGTGCCTTGCTATCAGTTTAGCAGGGAGGTACCAAAGTAATCCAGCAATGGATCACTGGACAACGGTCAAGAACATCTTGAAATACTCGAGAAGGACTAAGGATATGTTTCTCATTTATGGAGGTGACAAAGAGCTCGTCATAAATGGTTACGTCGATGCAAGCTTTGACACTGATTCGGATGACTCTAAGTCACAAACCGGATACATATTTTTATTGAACGGTGGAGCTGTCAGTTGGTGCAGTTCTAAGCAAAGCACCGTGGCAGGATCTATGTGTGAAGCGGAGTACATAGCTGCTTCGGAAGCAGCAAATGAAGGAGTCTGGATGAAGGAGTTCATATCCGATCTAGGTGTCATACCTAGTGCATCGGGTCCAATGAAAATCTTTTGTGACAATACTGGTGCAATTGCCTTGGCAAAGGAATCCAGATTTCACAAAAGAACCAAGCACATTAAGAGACGCTTCAATTCCATCCGCGATCAAGTCAAGGAGGGAGACATAGAGATTTGCAAAATACATACGGATCTGAATGTTGCAGACCCGTTGACTAAGCCTCTCTCACGAGCAAAACATGATCAGCACCAGGACTCCATGGGTGTTAGAATCATTACTATGTAATATAGATTATTGACTCTAGTGCAAGTGGGAGACTGAAGGAAATATGCCCTAGAGGCAATAATAAAGTTGTTACTTATATTTCCTTATATCATGATAAATGTTTATTATTCATGCTAGAATTGTAACCAGAAACATAGTACATGTGTGAATACATAGACAAACAGAGTGTCACTAGTTTGCCTCTACTTGACTAGCTCGTTGAATCAATGATGGTTATGTTTCCTAACCATAGACATGAGTTTTCATTTGATTAACGGGATCACATCATTAGAGAATGATGTGATTAACTTGACCCATCCGTTAGCTTAGCACGATGATCGTTTAGTTTGTTGCTATTGCTTTCTTCATGACTTATACATGTTCCTATGACTATGAGATTATGCAACTCCCGAGTACCGGAGTAACACTTTGTGTGCTACCAAACGTCACAACACAACTGGGTGATTATAAAGGTGGTACTTGTTGAGTTGGCATAGATCGAGATTAGGATTTGTCACTCCGATTATCGAAGAGGTATCTCTGGGCCCTCTCGGTAATGCACATCACTATAAGCCTTGCAAGCATTGTGACTAATGAGTTAGTTGCGGAATGATGCATTACGGAACGAATAAAGAGACTTGACGGTAACGAGATTGAACTAGGTATGAGGATACCGATGATCGAATCTCGGGCAAGTAACATACCGATGACAAAGGGAACAACGTATGTTATTGTGCGATTTGACCGATAAAGATCTTCGTAGAAAATATGTAGGAACCAATATGAGCATCCAGGTTCCTCTATTGGTTATTGACCAGAGACGAGTCTCGGTCATGTCTACATAGTTCTCGAACCCGTAGGGTCCGCACGCTTAAAGTTCTGTGACGATCGTAATATGAGTTTATGTGTTTTGATGTACCAAGGTAGTTCAGAGTCCCGGATATGATCACGGACATGACGAGGAGTCTCAAATGGCCGAGACATAAAGATTGATATATTGGAAGCCTATATTTGGACATCGCCACGTAAAACTTGCAACAACAAAGTAGAGGACGTCTAACTTGTTTTTTCAGGGCATGTTGTGATGTGATATGGTCAAGACATGATGCTAAATTTTATTGTATGAGATGATCATGTTTTGTAACACAGTTATCGGCAACTGGAAGGAGCCATATGGTTGTCGCTTTATTGTATGAAATGCAATCGCCATGTAATTGCTTTACTTAGTGATAGTCATGGAGGCAATATGTAGGAACCAATATGAGCATCCAGGTTCCTCTATTGGTTATTGACCAGAGACGAGTCTCGGTCATGTCTACATAGTTCTCGAACCCGTAGGGTCCGCACGCTTAAAGTTCTGTGACGATCGGTAATATGAGTTTATGTGTTTTGATGTACCAAAGGTAGTTCAGAGTCCCGGATATGATCACGGACATGACGAGGAGTCTCAAAATGGCCGAGACATAAAGATTGATATATTGGAAGCCTACATTTGGACATCGGAATGGTTCCGGGTGAAATCGGGATTTTACCAGAGTGCCGGGGGGGGGGGTTACCGGAACCCCCCGGGTGTTAATGGGCCTTGTTGGGACCTAATGGAGAGAGAGAGAGGGGCCGGCCAGGGCAGGGCCGCACGCCCTCCCCTTGAGACCGAATAGGACAAGAAAGGGGGGGCGCCCCCTTGCCTTTCCCCTCTCCCACTCCTTCCTTCCCCCACCTAGTGGGACTAGGAAAGGGGAGTCCTACTCCCACTAGGAGGAGGACTCCTCCTCCTGGCGCGCCTTGCTAACGCCGGCCGCCCAGCCTCCCCCCTTGCTCCTTTATATACGGGGGCAGGGGGCACCCCAAGACACACACGTTGATCAGTTGATCTTTTAGCCGTGTGCGGTGCCCCCCTCCACCATAATCCACCTCGGTCATATCGTAGCGGTGCTTAGGCAAAGCCCTGCATCGGTAGCATCATCATCACTGTCATTATGCCGTCGTGCTGACAAAACTATCCCTCGAAGCTCTGCTAGATTGGAGTTCGTGGGATGTCACCGAGCTGAACGTGTGCTGAACTCGGAGGTGCCGTACATTCGGTACTTGGATCGGTCGGATCGTGAAGACGTACAACTACATCAACCACGTTCTCATAACGCTTCCGCTTACGGACTATGAGGGTACATGGACGAAACTCTCCCCTCTCATTGCTATGCATCACCATGATCTTGCCTGTGCATAGGAATTTTTTTGAAATTACTGCGTTCCCCAACAATGGCACCCAAGCCAGGTTTATGCGTAGATGTTATATGCACGAGTAGAACACATAGATGTTATATGCACGAGTAGAACACAAAGGAGTTGTGGGCGTGGGTATATACATATTGCTTGTCGTCACTAGTTGATTCTTGATTCAGCGGCATTGTTGGATGAAGCGGTTGTGGTTTTTGATGCGTAGGTAAGAACGGTTCTTGCTTAGCCCGTATCAGCCACGTAAAACTTGCAACAACAAAGTAGAGGACGTCTAACTTGTTTTTTCAGGGCATGTTGTGATGTGATATGGTCAAGACATGATGCTAAATTTTATTGTATGAGATGATCATGTTTTGTAACACAGTTATCGGCAACTGGAAGGAGCCATATGGTTGTCGCTTTATTGTATGAAATGCAATCGCCATGTAATTGCTTTACTTAGTGATAGTCATGGAGGCAATAGTTGGCGTGACGACAATGATGCTTCGATGGAGATCAAGGTGTCAAGCCGGTGATGATGGTGATCATGACGATGCTTTGGAGATGGAGATCACAGGCACGCTTAAAGTTCTGTGACGATCGGTAATATGAGTTTATGTGTTTTGATGTACCGAAGGTAGTTCAGAGTCCCGGATATGATCACGGACATGACGAGGAGTCTCAAAATGGCCGAGACATAAAGATTGATATATTGGAAGCCTACATTTGGACATCGGAATGGTTCCGGGTGAAATCGGGATTTTACCAGAGTGCCGGGGGGGTTACCGGAACCCCCCGGGTGTTAATGGGCCTTGTTGGGACCTAATGGAGAGAGAGAGAGGGGCCGGCCAGGGCAGGGCCGCACGCCCTCCCCTTGAGACCGAATAGGACAAGAAAGGGGGGGCGCCCCCTTGCCTTTCCCCTCTCCCACTCCTTCCTTCCCCCACCTAGTGGGACTAGGAAAGGGGAGTCCTACTCCCACTAGGAGGAGGACTCCTCCTGGCGCGCCTTGCTAACGCCGGCCGCCCAGCCTCCCCCCTTGCTCCTTTATATACGGGGGCAGGGGGCACCCCAAGACACACACGTTGATCAGTTGATCTTTTAGCCGTGTGCGGTGCCCCCCTCCACCATAATCCACCTCGGTCATATCGTAGCGGTGCTTAGGCGAAGCCCTGCGCCGGTGGCATCATCATCACCGTCATCACGCCGTCGCGCTGACAGAACTCTCCCTCGAAGCTCTGTTGGATCCGAGTTCGTGGGACGTCACCGAGTTGAACGTGTGCTGAACTCGGAGGTGTCGTACGTTCGGTACTTGGATCGGTCGAATCGTGAAGACGTATGACTAAATCAACCGCGTTCTCATAATGCTTCTGCTTACGGTCTACGAGGGTATGTAGACGACACTCTCCCCTCTCGTTGATATGCATCACCATGATCTTGCGTGTGCGTAGGAATTTTTTTGAAATTACTGTGTTCCCCAACATGGTGCCTTTGGAGGCGGCGACCGGACCTTTACAAACAAGGTTGGGGATATCTCCACAACTTAATTGGAGGCTCCCAACGACACCACGAAGCTTCACCACATTAGAATATGGCTCCACGGTGACCTCAACCGTCTAGGGTGCTCAAACACCCAAAAGTAACAAGATCCGCGAGGGATTAGTGGGGGAATCAAATATCTCTTGGTGGATGTGTAGATCTAGGCCTTCTCAACCAATCCCTAGGAGATCAACAAGTTTGATCGGCTAGGGAGAGAGATCGGGCGAAAATGGAGCTTGCAGCAACAATGGAGCTTAAAGGTGGAAGAGGTGGTCGACCGGAGAAGAAGACACCCCTTATATAGTGGAAGAACAAATCCAACCGTTATCCACCAACTCAGCCTGCGAAGCACGGTACTACCTCACCGGGGACGCGGTACTACCGCTTGGGCACACGGTACTACCACGAGGCACCGCGGTACTACCGCCCATGCAGCAGGAACCAAACTAACCCTAATGCGATGAAGCAGAGGGCGGTAGAACCGCTGGCGTGGTACTACCACTCCCCCTTGCGGTACTACCGCAAGACAGGGATAGTCCAGAATGGGAAGGCATATACATATAAAAATACATCCGTAGCAACTTCCGCTGAGTTGGGATCTGTGCAAAAATCCGACACGGTAGTACCGCAAGCCAGGAGCGGTACTACCGCGTAGGGCGCGGATGTAAAAAATTACATCCGCCCCTACTTCTGCTCGTGTTGCTGTGCCAGGCCAGGGCTCATAGTACTGCCGCACCCAAGGGGCGGTACTACCACGCAAGGCGCGGATGTAAAAAATTACATCCGCCCCTACAACCGCTGGAGCGGCTGAGCCTGGCCTGAGGCCACGGTACTGCCGCTCCCAAGAAGCAGTACTACCGTGAGCACCTGCGGTACTACCGTGCCTACGGCCGGTACTACCGTAAGGCCCCGCGGTACTACCGCTCCAAAGAGCAGTACTACCGCGAGCCTCAGAGCGGCAACACTAGAAATCCTTAATTTCGCAGAGACACGGTTAAACAGAGGATGCTCCAAAGAGCCAAAGGAAAGGGGTGCGAAAGGAGGGGACGTGTACGTTATGATTCCACCCAAACCTTTCCGATGCGGACCCGCTCTTAATAGTACGACTTTCCTATGACTCAAATCCACCGAAAAGAAACGTAGAGAAACACCGTCTTCAACAGTCTTCGAGGGGCATGAAATCATCTTGTGCCTAGTCATGATTTGTCTGAAATACTCAGTGCACACGATTAGTCCACAAACACATTGTCATCAATCACCAAAACAACTAAGGGATAAATATGCCCTTACAACCGTTACCACGGCGTCGTGCTGACGAAACTCTACCTCGACCCTCTGCTGGATAAGGAGTTCGAGGGACGTCATCAAGCTAAACGTGTGCTGAACTCGGAGGTGCCGTATGTTCGGTACTTGATCGGTTGGATCACGAAGACGTTTGACTACATCAACCGCGTTAACCTAACGCTTTCGCTTTCGGTCTACGAGGATACGTAGACACACTCTCCCCCTCTCATTGCTATGCACCTCCTAGATAGATCTTGTGTGATCGTAGGAATTTTTTTTAAATTGCATGCTATGTTCCCCAACACACCCAACACCGCCCCGCCGGCTCGCCTGGACCCCCCGCCCCCCGACACTGCCTCGCCCGACTCCGCCTGCCGCCATCGCCTCAGGTGAGATTTTCTCCTCTTTGTCTCCTCTCCTCTCTGTTTTGTCTCCTCTCTGTCTTCCTTCTCTGTAAAAATACCGTTGGATGCTAGCAGTTTATCCAAAACTGGAATTAGGGAATTCAAAATTAGGGGGTGCTAGCTATATAAAAGTATGCTGTCAAAATTTGAATAACTATGATTCTACGATTGAAAATGCTCTAGGGGCATTTCAGGCATTTCAACAGATAGCTCATACAACAATCACAAGCTAGAATTATAGAAAAGAACTGGACAGACAATTATGTGGGCACACGATTCTGTGGGCAGTTTTCAGAATCATAATTCTACAAAATTATATCGTGAAAAGAACTGGCCCTAAATTAGTGTCCTACTTGAGGTGTTCTCTTGGATCAGTGAGCGGATTCATTTCAGCACTGAGGGCAGGGGTGACCATATAAGGCCTAAAACAGAACCACCTTAAGATATGTGTGAAAGCTTGTATCATACCACCACTTTGCCATAGATAACCAAATGTTCCATTTCTTTCGTTGTGCAAAATCCATGTACCTGATATAATTTTCAAAACATTGACTCTTTGTCTGACCATCAAATTGTGGACGAAAAGAGGTGCTCATGTGTAATTTAACTGCTGATTTCTTGAACAAATGTTTCCACATTGATTGGTAAAAATCCGATCCCTGGAAGTGACAATAAATGGAGCCAAACTTATTTTGAACACATGATCACTAAATGCTTTAGCTACTATATGCATTGTAATATGTCGTTTTGGAGCAATGAAATGAGCATACTTTGTGAACATGTCCACCACAACTAATGCAAGGTCTTCGTTACGAGAGATTAGACAAAAAAGAGTCTCCCCCGCTTTAGATTATAAAGCAACGACTAACCGATACAACGAGCTTGTTGGGGCTGCAGCACAAACGAGCCCAAAAGAAAAAGAAGAGAAAGAAAAAAGAAACAAATGTCGATAACGACAACTCAACTAAGCGAAGATGGCCGACACCTGTTGCACCCTCCAGAGAAGTACCACCACCCGCCAAGCACTCCGAAACCTCGCGTACCAAGCAACACCTTTTCTTTAAAATCAAAGAATTTTATAGAAAGTACTCGCAAGTTCGATGATTTTTTTTCAAAATGGATGAACATTTTTTCAAAAATTTATGAACTTTCTGCAAATTTGATGATTGTTTTTCAAAATCAGTGAACTTATTTCAAATCCGATGAACTTATTTTAAGATTGATCAACTTTTTTCAAATTCATCATGTTTTTTCCGATTACTTTTTTCTCTTTTTTTGTCAAATGCGATCATGTACATGAGTCGTCCCACCAGCACCGGCGTGTGGGCGAAGGTGAACTTCCGTGGCGCCTGAAGCGCCGAATAGGAGCTCCCGAATATTGTCCATATTGGGCTTTGAAGGTAAAGTTCATGCGCAATTAAAGATGGACCACAAGAAAACAGGAAGCGAATATGATCCACACTGGGCTTCCAATGTAAAATTGTAAAGACGAATTTCGAAAAAGAAAATCCTGAAACGAACGAGATGACTAATACCTCTGAGAAGTGAGAACCGCTAAAAAGGACTATACCTTTGAGAAAGTGCAAAAATAGAGACAAAAGATGGAGATGCGGGGGATCAAACCCCATGCCTCTCGCATGCAAAGCGAACGTTCTACCATTTGAGCTACATCCCCAAGAGCAATTGATTCAAAAGTTATGCTTTCTAGACAAAAAGTATTTACTGTCACACAGTTTTGTCATAGTTGATTCACAACAAATATATGATGAATAACACTAGAACATGCTACTTTTCGAATTCTTCCTGGTGAGCTGAGAGTTGGAGGTAGTATCAGGCGCGCCTCAAGGTCCAGTGGCAGAATTGCTTTAATGAAGAGTCTTGAAGCTTTTGCCAATGTGCTTCCTTCGCATTTTGAGGGGGCCACATCCACATGTCCTTGCCATGCCAACATTGAATTTTCCTGAAATCTATCTTTGAATAGGCATTAGTTCAATGACATATATGTTGTTATTAATTAGCAAAACTACTCGAGGATTCGTTACACTTTCAATAGGGCATCCATCTCGGAGATCGCGCACACCCTAGTTGCTCTCGTATCACGCTAGCGAAGGAGCCACTGCCTTGCCCGCGGCCATCCTGCAACAAGCATGGATCATGATATCCGTGGTGCCCTTGGCGCGGAGGCCACAGTGGAGTACGTCGACATATGGCGTAGTCTCCTCTGTATCTCTCTAAGGCCGCAGCCCGGCACCATCCGTTGATGCTGGATGGATAGCGACGTATACACCACGAGAGTGCTGCACTTGCAACTAACTTGGAAACAATGGACTCGGCGCGCCTCGCCCGTCATGGACCGCCACACACATCTGAATGTGTTCCCTACGACCAAGAAGACGAGACAATGCATCACCTACTCATCGGCTGTGCCGTATCTTGCATCGTATGACACGCCATCCTCTCCCAGTATCTTTGACGGTGCCATGCCATCGCATACCCACCTAGTTCAACACCATACAAGAGGAAGTTCACACCTAGGTGAAAGCGGGTGCTAAAGGGCTAAGCCTCAACATCCATCTACTCTGATTTTCATGCTACTTGGGGCTAAGCAACCCCCTCTCTCTTAGCTGAAATGTGTTCTTGTATGCGTCTTCTAGCGTATGCTATACGAGAACCGTCATCATATAACTTCTACGCTCTATCAGTAGAATGATACGCAACATGCGTAATCCAGAAAAAGGGACCGCAATATAACGTTGGCTGGGAGAGGTTGACATTTGATATGAGTTGGCAGTTTCTTCATAAGGCATGGCATTTCCTCGGAAGAAGAGAATTTTTGCGCCAAAAAATGGCAGGATTTGTCATCTCCCACCTACGTACTAGTAGGTAATAAAATTGTAAAAGAAGAAAAAGATCCGCTTAACGTCCCCTCTCAGCGCTCGCCAGTTATCCTTACGAACAAGAGGCCGCAAGACGGCAAAACTCCGACCGAGTCGCATGCTTATGTGACCGACGTCGATGGAGATGGATGGATTTGCCGCTCTCCGGCAACGCAACATTTGGCCGTCTCTGGCCTTGCCGATGATAATCAGAACCCCATGCCGCCATGCCGGCGTGTCCTCCTCCACCCACCTCTCCCCGCGCACAAGTGAAACCACGCGCGCGCACGCCGGGCAAGCCACGTCACGGGACATGCGGCAGCTGCCATGTGGGGCCGCCGATCCTGGAGCCAACGTGGCAGCAAGTTAGGTCCGTGGTCAACATGACAGGGAACATCCATCCACCCACCCCCCACCCCACCTTCCCAGCCGTCTCCTTCCTCGGCTCTTCCTGTTCGAACTTGCCTTCCCCGAGCGAGACGAGAGCTCATCCAGCCGCCGGTCGCGAGGTCAGGTCACTCACCGCCTCGCCGCCAGCTGGTTTTCAGCGTGTCGTCCGCTCCGGCGATCGCCGGAGAGGGGAGTCCGTCGGCGGAACCCGGTGAGTTCCCGATCCCGGCCCCTGGTGCGGGAAAACTCTGAATCAAGCACCGGGAAACATTGGATCTGGTCTGATTCCTCGGAGCTCCTGGACTGGGACAGGCACGCTGCGAGCTTGGCTTCGCGGTGAACTGGTTCGAGCCGGCTCGCAGATCGCGGCCGGGTATAGTTGCCGAATGGGAGATCGGGGGGCGGCCGCGGTGGCGAGATGGTGACCGCGAGCTTCAGCCGGAGCACGTCGGCGCGGCTCACAGCGAGGGGCGGCGTAGGGAGCCCCCGGGTCTCGTCCGCGGCGGCCGCAAACCGCAAGTGGTGGGGGTCACCGTCTGGCCCGTCTTTCGAGAGCACCGTCGCCCTGGCCCTTTGCCTGGCCTCCGCCGCGCTCGTGCTCTCCTGCGGCCTGTACCTCTATGTTTCCCGGTACCTGGGCCAGGGCCAGGGCCAGGGCCGCGCGGTGGCCGAGTTCGCCGGCGACAGTCTGGACACCTGCAACGTGTTCGACGGCAGCTGGGTGCGGGACGAGAGGTACCCCCTGTACAACAGCTCGGAGTGCCCGTTCGCGGAGAGGGGGTTCAACTGCCTCGCCAACGGGAGGAGGAACACCGAGTACCTCAAGTGGCGGTGGAAGCCGCGGCAGTGCGACATGCCGCGCTTCAGCGCCCGGAGCGTGCTGGAGTGGCTGAGAGGGAAGAGGGTCGTGTTTGTGGGGGATTCAATGAGCCGAACACAGTGGGAGTCCTTCATCTGCATGCTCATGACAGGGGTGGACGACCCCAAGAAGGTTTATGAGGTGAATGGCAACCAGATCTCGAAGACGATCCGATTTTTAGGAGTGAGATTTGAGTCATTCAACCTCAGTGTGGAGTTCTTTCGGTCGGTGTTCCTTGTACAGCAGACCCCTGCTCCTCCTCTACATGTGACAAAAAGGGTCCGCGCGATTCTCAAGCTGGATAAGATGGATGATCTTAGCAGGAAATGGGTGAATGCCGACGTGCTTATTTTCAATTCAGGGCATTGGTGGACTCCCAGCAAATTATTTGACATGTGAGTGTTCTTGCTTTAATTCTTAGCATGTTTTGTTCGTGGGTAATTGTTTTGGGATTGTTATAATCACAACCATGCTGATTTGCAATTATCTGATCTTATATTTTGGTTTAGTATATCTGTCTCGAAACAAAAACGCTAGACTTACAGAAAAAAAACATTTGCAATTAGCTGTTTGTATATTTGGTTAAGTATACCTGTTTTTCAAAATAAAATCCTTAATAATTGATAGTGTGTGTGTATCAGTGTAAGCCAAGCAGGCACCAGAATGTTCCTTTGGAAGGAATCAATGACCAGGACTGATTGTAGCAAAACTTCCGAGGGTCACAAATAGACAAAAACGAATCACCGGATTGTGTTATTGCAAAGCTAACTTCATACCATTTCTAATTACCGGATTGTACTGCAAAGTTAACTCCGTACCATTTCTTGTTATTTCTTGAGGTCAAAGCAACATTAAAGGATGTTAGGTTCTTATGCGAAAACTTAGTGAGGCTGATATTAATAAATTGTAGGCCTCACCTGAGGAAGGTTGCTGGTTAGGCACTACTGAGTACGGGAGTATGTTTTGATGATGCTAGGTTTCATGCATCCATACCAGATTATTTCATTTTTTGGTATAAAAATTAGGCCCTGTTTTTCATGTTTGTAAGATATCGCCACAATTGTAAAGGCTGTGGCAAAAAATGATAAGCCTGCTATGACTGTGGCAAAAAATGATGCCAAGTACGGGAGTATGTTTTGATGATGCTAAGTTTCATGCATTTACTATTTGTTGGAGTTCAAATCTTACAAACATGGCAAAAATAGGGAGTAAATTTTAAATGCCAAAGAAACTTCATTGCCTGGTCTTAGTATGTGTTGGAATTTGTTGTTATTATTGAACAAATTTGAATTTTTTTTTGGCGGGGGTTGTTAATTATCAAGTAGTAACCTTTCTTTCATAAATCTTAGAGATTCTAGTTTGGTCTTTACAACAGGGGTTGTTATTTTGAGGCTGGAGGCTTGCTTAAACTGGGAACATCAGTTAATTCTGCTTTCAAAATGGCACTGGAAACATGGGCTTCATGGGTCAAGGAAAAAGTGGATTTAAAACGAACACGTGTCTTCTTCCGGACATATGAGCCATCTCATTGGAGGTGAGTTTCACACATACACTGAATTCTTTTCCCTAATATATTTTATTTTTCCTCATTATTACTTCATTATAATTCTAGCCTTTGAACGGAAGGTGTAATCCCGCTATGATTGTGGAGTACAGACATCATCCAAGTTATCATTTGAAAAACATACAGTAATTGTTTTTTCTTCTTATTTTCAGTGGCTTGAACCAAAAGGTATGCGAAGTAACAGAAAGACCTACAACCGAGGCCATAGGAGCTGACAGGAGTGAATTTAGGGATATACTTGCTGATGTTGTTGCGAACATGAGCGTTCCTGTCACTATACTGAATGTGACTTTGATGGGGGCCTTCAGGAGTGATGCGCATATTGGTATTTGGAGTCATCCTTCTACCATACTTGATTGTAGCCACTGGTGTCTTCCCGGAGTTCCAGATGCTTGGAATGAGCTAATATTTTCTCACCTTTTGACGGATGGTGAGTTTCTTATCTATGATAACATTCTTTCCTGGTGTTATTTAGGATAACAAAGTTAATACAAAGTTGGGTCATCTATTTTGGAACGGAAGGAGTAGTACCTTGTAGTGAATAAATAAAATATTGTTTGTCTGATATCTTGTTTCTGCTTGCAAGGAACCTGGAGTTTCTTGAACCATGCATAGATAGCTGTATATAGGAGTATTCGGTAGCTGTGCCGTCAACATGAGCTTTACAATTGTGTAGGGTCAAAATAGAATAGAGTGCAATAACTGAGACTCACATGTACAGTGTGAATGAATTCAGCATATATATGCTCAAGTACTGAAGCAACTCATTACGAAGTTATCCAGAATAAGCCTCAGATCTGGAACAAAAAATGTAGATCTAATGAATATGGTACAGAAAGCTGAAACCAATATTCAGCTGATTCCGGAAATTCGTATTTCATGAACTTAGTTTGTACTCCCTCCGACCCAAAATATAAGAACGTTTTTAACACCGGCATAGTGTCAAAAACGTTCTTATATTCTGGGACAGAGGGAGTAGTACTTAGTTCTGCAAGTATTTATGTCCTTAAACTTGGTGGCTCGCTCATTTTGGAGTTGAATAATGGCTCCTGACGCTGCCTCATTTCCAATTCCGCAGGTTGGCGAAAGCTGGCTGGCTGACTATTTGACTGTACACTCAACCTTTTGTTTTTCTGGTCGAGTTTCATGTTGCTTCTTGCATTTTTATGTGCTGATAAAAGGAGCGAAGACATTAAGTCTCGGCAGACAGCAGTATGCGTACAAGTTGCTCCATTCCTCATCCTTGCTTCGATTAGCTCCAGTAAGAATTGCATATCCCCTGTCATATAGATAGATGCTCGGCTGTTATCTGCTTTTGCGTTTTAGTCTTTTTGGACATAGAGAACATGGCAGTTTGTAACCTGCATGCACAAACCGATGGAATGCAATTTTGGAAATTCATCTCTCTCGCATGAAATCGGTCTGCCGTCATTTGTTTATGCGTCGTCACATTAAACAAAGCAGTTCTTCGCATCCAGAGACTCCCCCTGCTCTTCTGTAACTGCTATACGCGCAAAAAATCTGATATTTTGCAATCGGGGAAACTCATTTCTAATTGCATTGCTGCCTGGCCACTTCCACGGTTCAGGACGGCTGGGCGCCGACCTCTCTTCTCCACGTTTGTTGGTTCTCCATAATGAAAATGAAAATGAAATGATGCAAGGGGCAGTAGACCAATAGTATGCATGCCTACCTGCCCGGCGTGGCGGATCCATGCGTGTATTTCCTGACCGGCTGCTATGATGCCAGTTGCCATCAACGAGAGGCAAAGGCAACCCAAAGAGGAAAGCGTGCTGCCGTGCGGTTCCGCGATTTCAAGTGCCCCTGGACCTAAACCCTAGTGGCTGCCTCCGAGGAAAAAAGTGTGGTGGCCTGGGGGATTTAATCCGGCGGCGACACTAACGGGGGATGAGGTTGGTTGGGGGAGATTGCACGGGTGGAACAAAAGCAAACTTTGCTCAAAGCGCACTCTGTCGTTGGATGCACACGGAAAAAGGACTTCGGCGCCACCAAGAATTAAATGTGTTTTTGAATTTCTGTAAAGGTGCTTTTGTAAGTATTTATGCTACTTAATATATGGTCTTTAGCGAGCAGGGCATGTGTATAAAGTTTGACGGTGAAATACATTATGAGCAGATCTACACAAAAAAAAACAAATTTGTCCACTTTTAACAGTGAAGAGTGAACAGTGCACGTACCGTTCATCATTCTTAAAATCATGTTTTGTCATTTTCCTGTTCTTTAAATTTTACATTATGCTTGAGATTTCTTAGGTAGGATATTAACTACGAGCTTGTATTTAATACTGATATTAGGAAGGATATTAATTACAAACTCATATTACATATGCTAGTAATCACATGTTTGTTTTGCAGGGTGATGGTAATTGCGTACTTTTTCGTTCTTTTATATAAAGTGTATTTTTTTTATAAAATTTCACAACATAAGATGCATTTCTTTCAATTCCTTCAAAAAATTAGCCCTACAGAAAAAAGAAAAGTACCGATTGTCTGCATCTCTCTTTCTAAAAAAGGGAAATTATTTCTTCCCCGATTGCATGTATCTCTTTATACCCTGGCCTAACTGATTTACTTGTCGTTAGCAAACGAATTATCCATGGGTAATTCCGTTATAAATTCTCTATAATTTTGTGCCTTGGTCACCGTGACAAGTAAAATACACCTTACATAAAGGAACGAAGAGAGTACATGGTTAGTGCCAACATTGAAATTTGGTATTGACATCAATTGCACACTAAATATGTTGAGCACTCATTTGTTGAAGCAATTTAGGTCGTTGGGTTGATATAGTTTGATGGTCGAGTTTAATTGGATCTTCCCTTTGGATATTTTTATAGTAGTATATAGATAGATAAACATGAGTAGGGCATTTTGGAGACCGAGCTTCATGGAGCCCTTTATTTTGAATAATTCAAAATTCATAAATTTCAGTTCCAAAAAATTCTGAAAAAAATTCACATGTATGCAAGGATGTAAAGTGTATGTATGAAAAATTTCAGGATGAAATACGTTGAATCGCAAGCTGTACAAAAAAACCAAAATCATGGACTTTATATGCTAAAAGGCCCCAAATTTGTCTTTTTTGCGTAACTCACATTTTAATGTATTTCGACTTGAAAATTTGCATACATGTACATTATGTATCTAGGTATATGTGTATTTATTTTCAGAATTTTTGAACCTGAAAAGTTCGAATTTTGAAGTTTTCAAATAAATGCCTCCATGGAGCTTTGTCTCCGTTTGCCATTTTCGGATAAACATTCCTTTTTCTGGGATAGGGAAGGGTCTAGAAGGACCAAAGAGGTGGAGCAGTACATCTTACAACCAAGACCTATAAGAAAACAAAAAATACACGAAAGTCACTAACTTTTATAAGGAGAAACCCCCCAAGCAACATAGAAAATTGTAGTTTGGTTTCAAATCCACCTCCACTCAAAACCAACCACGACGTCGCCAAAGACGAAACAACTTGATACGCCACGACCTCCATAGCAGCACCAGCAGCAGGTCATGGACTTGAAGAAAATATGCCCAAGAGGCAATAATAAAGTTGTTATTTTATATTTCCTTATTCATGATAAATGTTTATTATTCATGCTAGAATGGTATTGATCGAAAATTTAAATACATGTGTGAATACATAAACAAATACTATGTCCCTAGTAAGTTTTTACTAGACTAGCTCGTTGATCAAAGATGGTTAAGGTTTCCTAACCATGGACATGTGTTGTCATTTAATAACGGGATCACATCACTAGGAGAATGATGCGATGGACAAGACCCATCCGTTAGCTTAGCATATTGATCATTCAGTTTATTGCTATTGCTTTCTTCATGTCAAATACACATTCCTTGGACTATGAGATTATGCAACTCCTAGATACCGGAGGAATACCTTGTGTGGTATCAAACGTCACAACGTAACTGAGTGATCATAAAGATGCTCTACAGGTATCTCCAAATGTGTTTGTTGAGTTGGCATAGATCGAGATTATGATTTGTCACTCCGAGTATCAGAGAGGTATCTCTCGGCCCTGTCAGTAATACACATCATAAACTTGCAAACAAACGACTAAGGAGTTAGTTACGAGGTGATGTATTACGGAACGAGTAAAGAGATTTTCAGTAATGAGATTGAAGTAGGTATAGAGATACCGATGATCGAATCTCGGGCAAGTAACATAATGATGGACAAAGGGAATTATGTATATTGTCATAACAGTTCGACCGATAAAGATCTTCGTAGAATATGTATGAGCCAATATGGGCATCCAGGTTCCACTATTGGTTATTGACCGGAAAGGTGTCTCGGTCATGTCTACATAGTTCTCAAACCCGTAGGGTCTGCATGCTTAACGTTCGTTGACGATATAGTGTTACATGAATTATATGATTTGGTGACTGAATGTTGTTTGGAGTCCCGGATAAGGTCACGGACATGACGAGGAATGGTCGGGAGGTAAAGATTGATATATAGGACGATGATATTCGGACACCGAAAGGATTTTGGGATGCACCAGGTAGCCATCGGGTCACTGAAAGGGGTTCCGGACACCCCCCAGTAGGTATATGGGCTTAATGGGCCAAGGGAGGGACAGACCAGCCCACAGGGGGCTGGTGCGCCCCTTTCCCTAGCCGGCCAACCCTATGGAAGGAAAAAGAGGAGGGCTAGCCCCTCCTGCCTTTCCCTCTCTGAAAGAAAGGAAAGGGGGGGCATCCTCCCTGCCTCCCCCCCCCCCCCCCCCCCCCCCCCCACATGGCAGGGGGCGCCACTTGGGAGGAAACGCCAAGTAGGATTCAGCCTACTTGGGGCGCCCTCATGGTTGCTCCCTCCTCCCCCACCTATATATATATATATATATATATATATATATGAGGGAGGGGCGCCTAGCACACAAGAACAGAATCTTAGCCGTGTGCGGCGTCCCCCTCCACCGTTTACACCACCGGTCATATTTTCGTAGTGCTTAGGCGAAGGCCTGCGGAGATCATTTCACGATCACCGTCCGTCACCTCGCCGCCGTGAACTCATCCACTATCTCGCCCTCTTGCTGGATCAAGAAGGCGGATGACTCCACCGAGCTGAACGTGTGCTAAACGCGGAGGTGTTGTACGTTCGGTACTCGATCGGTTGGATCGTGAAGAAAGTTCGACTACATCAACCGCGTTGTGAAACGCTTCCGCTTACGGTCTACAAGGGTACGTAGACACACTCTTTCCCCTCGTTGCTATGCATCTCCATGGATAGATCATCGTGTGTGTGTATTTTTTTTCTCCATGCAACGTTTCCCAACAGGACTTCGAGTAGAAGCTTTATTGCCTCCCCGTTGGCTCCTGGCCCGGGAGAAAGAAATATGCCCATCTTTCGCCCAGAAAGATTGAAGGCATCGTGACGAAGCCGACAAACAACCACCATAGTAGGTGCATAGATTATCCATGGTCGACATCGATGAGGAGCTCCGACACAACCCGCAAAAATGATCTCTCCACAACTCCTAAGCTCTTTACACATCTCCATGCTGGCTCCAAGATCCGAGGACAAGCGATGGGCCATCCTTCCATGAAGAAGATTATGGCTAACGTGGTTATTGCGGGAGTAACTTCCAGATCCGCTTCCATCCATTCCTCTCAACCGAGTCGGAGCATCACTGGAGAGCGAATCGAAGTGCTCCCCAGAGTCGCCCGCACACACCAAGATCCAAGAAAAAAAACTCCCAAAAAGAAAAAAAGGTGCGGGGTTCAAACTTCAAACTCACGTTCATCGCCATGGATGAGAGGGAGAGGAGGTTGAGGAAGAACCAAAGAGGATCTAGATTTGAGCGCCTCATAAAGAGAAGCACGAAGAAAACGATCCTAACACAAATCATGAAGTCACAGACACACACACTCCTTCCAATCTTCTCCGGCGGACAACGTCGATGAAGGAGGGTGGTCATAACCAAGCACAAGGCTGACCTCACTCACAACTTATATGAACGAGAGGGAGATGAAGAGAGGGGAAGAATGAGGGTGAACTCAATATGTATTTAGATAAAGACTTCAATTATGAGTAACTTCATACCTATTTGAATATCCATACAAAATGAAATAAACCCTCGCTCAGATCGAATCACTTTCCAGTATGAGAACATGGTGTAGCATGGAACTATCTAGCCCGCCCGTGTTCAAGTTATGAAGTGACCTGTGATGTTTAGAGTTTTTTTATATAAAATATGTCTCCAAGGGCTAGTCTTGAATGGTCTCATTTTTTAATCACTTTCTAGAATTGTTTTGAGATCTTTCTTAATTGGCTTTTTTTGCATGGTTCTTACTTGGCTACTACTCAACTTTAATACTCCCTCAGTCTCAAAATTCTTGTTTTAAATTTTTCTAAATACAGATGTATCAAGTCACGTTTTAGTATTAGATGCATCCGTATCTAGACGAATCTAAGACAAGAATTTTGAGACGGAGGGAGTACGACTTTATAATTGGTCATTAAAAAATATATTTCCCTATTAATTCGATCCTTCTTCCCCAGCCCAGTCCAAGGCTTGACCAAGCGTGCTGCCCCTCCCTCTCTCTCGACGATATAACCAACCCCAAACCCCCACAACGCCGGCCATCCACACACACTCCATTGGGCACAATTCCACCATCAGCAATGCCTCCTCCCCTTCGCATCCTCACCCTCCTCCTCCTCCTCCACCTCCCCTTCGCCCTCTCCTCCCGCCACCACCACAAAGCCCCGGCGCCGCCGCCCCGAAAGGCGCCTCCTCCGACGGCCAACTACGCGGCGCCGCTCCTAGTCCTCCTCGCCTGCAACTACGCGAGTCGGAGAGTCCCCGGAGAGAGAATCGAAGTGCCCCCAATGCAGCCGGCGGACACCAAGAAAAAACTCTCAAAGAAAGAAAAAAGGTGCGGGGTTGTGAGGACTATGGCGACCGAAGCAAACACGTCGCCATGGTTCTGACCAAAAGGTGCCAACATAAGAGTCACCTATTGGGCTTATTCAAACTTTCGCCTCACGTTAATCACCATGGATGAGAGGGAGGGGAGGTTGCGAAAGAACAAGGGAAGATATGGATTTGACCGCCTCATAAAGAGAAGTATGAAAATAAGGATCCTAACACTATGCACGGACACACCCTCCTTTCATCCTTCTCCGGTGGACAACGTCAATGAAAGAGGAAGGAAGAAGGGTGGTCATAATCAAGCACAAGGCTGACCTCACTCACAACTTACATGAACGAGAGGGAGATGGAGAGAGGGGTAGAATGATGGATGAACTCAACATAATTAGATAATGGATAATGACCCTGATAAGTGACACACGTGTAGCACGGACACATGGCAACTCCAAACATTTTTTATGACAAGTTTAGTGACGTGAGGATGGCAAGTTTAGTTATCAAGTATGACAATTTCTTTTTGGATGACAAGTTTTAGTTTTTTTTGGGTGGGAGGGAGGGTGGGGGGGGGGGGTTGGTTTTTTTTTCCTGATGGCAACTTTAGTTGTAAAAAAACGTTAGTCAGAGTGTTTCGTGTCACACATGTGACATTTATCGTCTGTGTTAGATAAAGACTTCAAATATGAGTAAATCCATACAAAAAAGAAATAAACTCTCGTCAGATTAAATCACTTTCCAGTATGCAATTTGTGTGGGATCTTTCTTGATTTCTTTTTGCAGTACATTAATTCGCTCTACGTCGCAGCTTTAATACGACTTTATAATTGGTCATAAAAATATATTTCCCTATTAATTCGATCCTTCTTCCCCAACCCAGTCCAAGCCTTGACCAAGCGCGCTGCCCCCTCTCTCTCTCTCGCCGATATAACCAACCCCAAACCCCCACAACGCCGGCCATCCACACACACACTCCACTGCGCACAATTCCACCATCAGCAATGCCTCCTCCCCTCCGCCTCCTCGCCCTCCTCCTCCTCCTCCACCTCCCCTTCGCCCTCTCCTCCCGCCACCACCACAAAGCCCCGGCGCCGCCGCCCCGGAAGGCGCCTCCTCCGGCGGCCAACTACGCGGCGCCGCTCCCCGTCCTCCTCGCCTGCAACGCCACCCGCTTCCGGCCCGCCTGCGTCGCCACGCTCTCCGCCGCCAACGTCACCGCCGCGTCCTCCCCCTCCGACCTCCTCGGCGCCACGCTCTCCGCGCTCCGCGCCCGCTTCCCGCCGGCCGTCTCCACCGCGCGCTCCGTCCTCGCCTCCTCCAAGAACGTCAACCTCACGACCGCCGCCACCAACTGCCTCACCGCCCTCTCCCTCTCCTCGCACCGCCTCGAGCCGCCGCCCTCGCCGTCGGCGCTCATGCCCGCCTCCGCCTCGCTCCTCCACCTCTACGACTGCTGGTCCGCCTACAAGTACGTCAACTTCTCGCGGACCATCTACGATGCCATGGCGTACCTCAACGACACCATCACCGTCAACAGCAACTACATCTCCATGCTCGCCGCGCTGAAGCGGTACGGCGACGACACGTCCGCCTGGGCGCCGCCGCAGACGGAGCGCGACGGGTACTGGCCTTCGCCCGCGGCGTCGGGGGCCGACGTGGACGCGCTCGGCGTGCCCAAGGGGCTCCCCGCGGACGCGACGGTGTGCGGCGCCGGGTGCGACTACAGGACAGTGCGGGAGGCGGTGGCGGCCGCGCCGGACAACGGGGGCAAGAGGTTCGTGGTGTACGTGAAGGCAGGCGTGTACAAGGAGACGGTGAGCGTGCCGTGGGAGAAGACCAACCTGGTGCTGGTCGGCGACGGCATGGGGAAGACGGTCCTCACCGGCGACCTCAACGCGGACACGCCCGGCGTGTCCACGTTCAACACGGCCACCGTAGGTGCGTACACGCGTCGCCACACGCACTTACTCCTTCGTATCTGTACGTATTTATGTGGGGGTATACCGTATACGTACGTACTACACCGATGGATTTGCCAGCATAGTTTGTACTGCGATCGTACACGTACTACGTCCACGAAATGAATGCGGTGGCGTTAAAGACGCCGCTCGTGATCGACCGGCCGCCCCATCGCTCTTTGTCCGCACCTAAAACGCTTTCCGTCAAGTTTGTTCTGATCTGGACAATCAATTCGTACCTTTTGTGCGTTACAATCAGTTACGCTATTAGCAAATTATATTTTTGGATCAGCTAGTATTATTAAGGAGGAAATATTTGGCCAAATGGCAAAAATAATCCCCCAAAACAAAGCTATATGCGGTGATCTAGGTACCCAAATGACAACCCAACCATGCACTTTGGAGACTTCAAAAAAACATGCACTTTGGATGATTTCAGCGGCCCGAAACAAAACCAACGACCAGTCTATTTCTAAGATTTTTAACTTGACCGGCGGCGGCGATCTTCCATGGCGGAAGCGACAATGCGACGTGCCGACGCCGACCACGGGTCCTAGGTGAGACAAACACTGAACTTTCCCGTGCTCTATGCAACCCTATCAAGCAAGAAGAAAAACACGCTTCGACAATACTCCAGTCCGGACGGCGAGCTATTTTCATCACAGAGAAAAAGTCGCATCACGGTCCACAATTTTAACTTTGTCAGGCGAATCTGCGACCCACATGTCACGGGCCGCGAGTTTTCTCGACCAGCACAGTGATCGACCATGTCGTAACTTTGCGCTTTTTCATTCATTTCCAGGCGTGCTCGCGGACGGCTTCATGGCGCGCGACCTGACGATCGCGAACACGGCGGGGCCGGACGCGCACCAGGCGGTGGCGTTCCGGTCCACGGGCGACCGCACGGTGCTGGACACGGTGGAGCTGCTGGGGCACCAGGACACGCTGTACGTGCACGCCATGCGCCAGTTCTACACCCGCTGCCGCGTGGCCGGCACGGTGGACTTCGTCTTCGGCAACTCGGCCGCCGTGCTCCACGACAGCGACCTCGTCGTGCTGCCCCGGCAGCTGCGGCCGGAGAAGGGCGAGACGGACGCGCTGACGGCGCAGGGCCGCACCGACCCGGCGCAGCCCACGGGGATCGTGCTCCGGGGCTGCCGCGTCAACGGCAGCGACGAGTACATGGTCTTCTACCGGCAGAAGCCCGGCGTGCACCACGTGTTCCTCGGCCGGCCGTGGAAGGAGTACTCCCGCACGGTGTTCGTCGGGTGCACGATGGCTGAGATCGTGCGGCCCGAGGGGTGGATGCCATGGAGCGGCGACTTCGCGCTCAAGACGCTCTACTACGGGGAGTATGATAGCGCCGGCCCTGGCGCCGGCGGGCGGGGAGGCGGCAGGGTGGCGTGGAGCAGCCAGGTGCCCAAGGAGCGCGTCGACGTCTACAGCGTCGCCAGCTTCATACAGGGGGACGAGTGGATACCCAAAGTGAAGTAGGCTTTTTAGTCCTGGTAGCATGCATAATCGATACCGTCAGAAAAAAAAGAGCATGCATAATCGAGCTCGCGTGGGCTGGTGGACCGGTCGGCGATGATCGTGCCACTCGGTCACGGATGTACTGCAGTCGTTGCAGTTATGCAAATGCAGTGGTGCCTAACGCAAATGGGAGTGGGCGCCGATCTTGATCGGTGTTGATTGGTGAACACTCCACTGGGAAGCTAGTGGCCTTACGGCTAAGCACGATCAATAATGGCCGCCAAATCTAGCGGGCAGTTTCCACCTAGGGCGAGATGGATGTGGCCAGAACACGGAGAGGAGGGGCAGATTGAGATAGGATCGGCGTGCAGTTTCCCCATAGCATGCGTGACGCAACGCGAGAGCATTATGTAGTATCGAATGATCACATCTGACCCGTGGTTGTGGTGGTCCACGACGTCCATCACGAGCTGCATCCTTCCAGTGCGCTATCCTATTCCGATCCGTCGCTGCACCGCTGCGGTCTGCATTCGCAGCGCCGCCCTATGGACCCAACCAGCTTTGGAACTTTTGGAGTTTGGTTCCTGGCCGGTTGTGGGGCAGTACGGACTCCGTCACTAAGGCACGACTCGTGCGCCGGTGTGCCGTGACTCGATCCATCAGTTCAGATTCCAGACCAGGACGGCAAAGAATTACTCTACTCGCTTAGCTTGCAGCATCTCTAGCATATACGGAGTAGTATCTTGCAAACCGCGCTACTATGAATTTTGTTTACGATATAAAAACAAATTCAACAAACATATGCCACATAATTTATATTTTTTTAACTACTAGTTCGCGCCAGTTCATACTGGCTTAAAACATAATAAAAACCTAACTCTACTCATCATCATCACCGGGCTTCTCGACGTGGAGGTGGTACTCCATCAACGAGTTGGAGAGGTTGCCGCAAAAAAAAACGAGTTGGAGAGGACGAACGCCACGTCGTACACCTCCTTCGCCGCCGCCATCCACCTTGTACATCCGGGCGGACGGCCTGGTCACTGACCGGTCAAAAAGCCCGAGCCCAGACGAGCGCTTCAAACCAGCCTCAAACGCCCCAGTTGACCGACACCCCTTATATCCAACCCAAATATTGAAAGGCTCGGCCGCGTCCACCACGTTGGCTCCGGCTCACGCTGGCCCATCGGACCCCACATGTATTTGTCCCCATCCGCTCCCTGGATCAAACCCTAGCCACTTCCTTCCACTCCACTCTTCCACCCAAGCTCTCGTCCGGCGATCTTCGGCCTTCTCCGGCATGGCGAGCAGCGAACCTGACTCTGACTAGTCCGGATCCCTCGACTGGTCTGTCGTCTCGTGCGGGTTGGATGAGGCAATAGTCGTCCGCATTGCACTCCAAAGCTCCTGGGAGAACAACGCCCGACCGACGGCGGGATCTGTTTGACGCGAGTCCATTGCGTCGGGGCATCGGGCGCTCGGACCCTTTGGGGTTGGATCATGCGGTCCTCCCAGGAGCCTTCCAATCTTCCTTTCCCCATCACCGGTCCGCCGGAGTTTGAGTGCTACGGGGACCGATGTGCCCGCTGTGGGAAGGAAAGGATGAGGGCGGCCGATGCCCGCCTCGATGTAGGGAGGGGCTTGGGGAGCGAGGGAGGGGCTGCGCGTGGCAGAGGAGCCAGGGACGCGCAGTTGGGCTACGGCTGCATGGGCAGGGCACGAGCGCTTCACAGAGCACGTGATGTGTGCATGCCAACCTCACGGTCACCACCTGGTGCTGATACCTGGGTGGTTTTGGCCGCGTCTGGCTATCAGTGGCGGAGCTTAGTGAGGGCCAAAGGGGGCAATGCCCCCTTACCAAATTTATTTCTTCGTATAAACACATAGTAATATTTAATAATATTTGAACAAACTTTAATAGAATACACTAGATTAGGCCCCTCAACTCTATTTAAGACTCATTTAGCCCCCTCTCAAATCGCGTTGAAGCTCTGCCACTGCTGGCTATGTCCAGTAGCTAGGGGGGCTAAGATAGGCATGTGTGCGGCTGCAGTTGGGGGGCTGGTGCAGTGAGGTGAGTACAAGTTCTTCTAGAAGGTTTTGGACAAAAGGTGTTTGTTGTTTGCAAAGTGCAAATGAACTAGAGTTAGGATGTGAGATTTGGTGTGGTTGGTTTAGTCACTAGGGTGAGTGGGTATGCAAATTTGCAGAACAAATGGGCCCCTCTAGCTAGTACTTGTTGTACAACTTGAAAGAAGGGTCAGAATGCAAAAGTGGAAGAGGGGCTCAAATGCAAAAGTTCCTAGTGGAGCAAGGGACTTTTCTGAAGTATATTTGATCCAAAGAAATTATGATAATTATCTAGAAATTTTCCTAAGCACTAAAGTGGTGGTTGCTTCATAACTTAGGTGTTCTAGGGCATATATCTCAAAAGAATATGATCTTAGGGTTTTGGGGTAGGGGTGCAAGTGAGGCTATCCTATAGAGAGATATAGCTAGTGAGAGAGGTTTTTATTTAGCTTTATGTTGGTTAAGTCCAGATGAGTTGACTGAGAAAAACCAGAGCAAAGAACCAACAAGATCAACTGAAGCAGCAGAAAGAAAAAGCAGGGGCCAAAAACCATGGTGTTACACATAAATAGATAGATATTTTTTGAATCTATCAGGTTATTCCTATCACAATTGAGAAAAGCCCTTCAATTAAAGTACCTACTGAGAATGTAGAGATGAACTGTGATTAGCAGAAGTGCAATATATTTTGTTGCCTATGTAAGCAAAGAGCAACCCAGAGGAGTGCCCACTCCTAGCCTTTCAGGACGACAATCATTTTGCAGGCAAAGTCCCAAACTCCCAATCCAGCAATCTGTAGTCTTTCCCTTTCGCTGCTTTCACCATATCTCCCTCACTTAGCATAAACCTGCAACCTTTTGCTTCCACAGCATGCCTCCCTGATGCACAAGAAGTTATATACGGTTGTGTTTGTTTTAATATATTCTACATTTCAAATAAAATTTAGCGGTGCCAAGCTAGAATGACTACTACTGAACTGTAACAATAATAATAATCCAGCGACGACATGAAAATGAAGATACACGAGCGGAGGTAATTAAGTAACTAAGCTCCTTGGAACTAAATTCTGATGAGGATGTCAGCAGCTTCTGTGCCCCTCTGTCCCTTCCGCTGAGAACACGGCGGTGGTCATTTCCTGCACTGACTTTGAGATGTCCTTCCTGAGCGTGAGCGCCGACCTTCTTTTCTACTACATAAGTATCAATGCTCTGATCAGTCTCGTTTGTAGTGAATGATTGGAAAATATACGGCAATAAGAAATGCACACATATTATCACCACACTAATACACGCCTTCCCTGATGCAATAATAATAATAGTATAGTGAATTAAGCTGCAGCAATTTTGTGTGAAATTCCTCTCACAAATATCTTGAAATTCAACTTGGAACAACAACATCCATATGTCAAAATCATCATCACATACTCGCATTGCATTAGTTGATGACCACATCTCCAGCTAGTCTAATAGCAACAGCGGCGCCTCGCGGATCGATCATACAGTTTTTCTGAAGAACTGTTATGCCTAGATTACAAGGAGCATGCATATGTCTGAGAGAAGTCAGTGGTGAATACATACCTTGGTCATGGACCAGTTGATGACCAAAGAGCTAACCATGATGTGTGTCCTATCTACAAGTCGAACCTAGAAAGAAAACAGAGCAAGGTCAGTCGTTTGTGTGCAGCAGCAATAAGAACAGAGAGAGACACCGTGGGAAGCACCAGAGAATGCCTGACGAAAAGGCGCGACCCACTCTGTAACTACATATGCAGCAAACCAATGAGAAGGCATCACCAATATACAACTCTATCTGGAACAACCTATGTCTTTCAATATATGAAATAGATTTACACCTGAAATGTGCCATGCGTCATCCTTGTTTTTTGTGTGCCCAATACAGCAACCCTGAACCAAGAGACATCAAACAATATGTGCATACCATCAAACTAAGTAAGAGACATCTATACAGAACTAGTAAAAGAAACCATGGCCTAAGGTAGGTACCTGGACACCCTAGCCTGGCAAAAATGTGATGCCTCATTCCATAGCAAGATTAAGTACTTGCAAAACAAATTCGGCAGCACATGAATAATACAACATCAATCAGGTGAAGACAAAAGAAAGGAAAGGGAAAGAAGAAATAAAATTTTAGGAAGTCGTAGAAGAGCAGTCGTGCCAGCTCGTGAACTCCTGCAACCTGGATAGAAGAAACAAAACCAAACAGTCCATATGGGCGTATCCTCGAATAGATGGCATGCGAATCTCGGAAGTAGACGGGAGACACGGGACGGAAGGGAACGAACATACGAATTCGAGGAGGTGGGGCTGGGGGAGCGGTCGAGGAGACACTCAACGAGCTTGTCGTCCTTGAAGACCTTGCCAAGGCAAGGAGCCGCAGCTGCGCGTATACCGAATGGCGAGGATGCCGCAACGCCATCCAGACCACGTCTCCCTCGAGCCACTCCAGCTGATTCTGATCTGGGATGGTCGCCACCCCTCAGCCCTAAGGTCGATGGCGTCCCTGCCAACCACCTCCTTGGATCCAGATTGAGAGAATGGTAGAGGAGGAGCCGATGTGTCTAAGCGGTGGTGGTGGTAGGGGAGGCATGGAGGAGGTAGACATGGGAGTCGATGCGAAGTCATCTTCGTAGGGAAGGAAACGAAGTAGTGGGGGCAGGTGTATCTGAGGAAGTACACGCTCACCCAATCTCTCTGCACAAGAATCGCCAACAGCAAATCGCGAACGAGCGGACGAATAGTACATGCTATCAACATGGATAGCGCGAGGAGGTACCCTTACCCCGCAGATTATTGTGTTGGACCGTGTGCAATAATATGTAACATACATGAAAGATAACTAGTAGTGAGATTATCAATGAATGCCTGTAGGAGTCGACCTAAATAGTATACGAGTCAACTTAAATAGTAGCAACAGGTTGATGCCGAAGGAAATATGCCCTAGAGGCAATAATAATTGTTATTTTATATTTCCTTATTCATGATAAAGGTTTATTATTTATGCTAGAATTGTATTGATCGAAAACTTAAATACATATGTGAATATATAAACAAATACCGTGTCCTTAGTGGGCCTTTACTTGACTAGCTCATTGATCAAAGATGGTTAAGGTTTCCTAGCCATAGACATGAGTTGTCATTTGATAACGGAATCACATCATTAGAAGAATGATGTGATGGACAAGACCCATCCGTTAGCTTACATTATGATCGTTCAGTTTTATTGCTATTGCTTTCTTCATGTCAAATATATATTCCTTCGACTATGAGATTATGCAACTCTCGGATACCAGAGGAATACCTTATGTGCTATCAAACGTCACAACGTAACTGGGTGATTATAAAGATGCTCTACAGGTATCTCCAAAGGTGTTTGTTGAGTTGGCATAGATTAAGATTAGGATTTGTCACTCTGAGTATCGGAGAGGTATCTTTGGGCCCTCTCGGTAATACACATCATAAACTTGCAAGCAAACGACTAAGGAGTTAGTCACGAGGTGATGTATTATGGAACGAGTAAAGAGACTTGCCGGTAACGATATTGAACTAGGTATGAAGATACCGACGATCGAATCTCGGGCAAGTAACATACCGATGGACAAAGGAAATAACATATGTTGTCATAACGGTTCGGCCGATAAAGATCTTCGTAGAATATGTAGGAGCCAATATGATCATCCAGGTTCCGCTATTGGTTATTGACCGGAGAGATGTCTCAGTCATGTCTACATAGTTCTCGAACCCGTGGGTCCGCACGCGTAACATTCGATGACGATATTGTATTATATGAGTTATGTGATTTTGGTGACCGAATGTTGTTCGGAGTCCCGGATGAGATCACGGACATGACAAGGAGTCTCAAAATGGTCGAGAGGTAAAGATTGATATATAGGACAATAGTATTCGGACACCGAAGTGTTCCGGAGGGTACCAGATACATATCGGCTCATCGAAAGGTGTTCCGGGCACCCTGGCAAAAGATATGGGCCTTATGGGCCAAGTGGGGAAACGCACCAGCCACAAGGGTCTGGTGCGCCCCACATATGGGCCGTCCAGGGATGGAGAAGGAAAGGGGAAGGGAGAAAGGCAAGTGTGCATTAGGATTCCCACTTCCTTCTCTCCCCCCCCTCTTTCCCCCCCCCCGTCAAATATGGCAGGGGGCGCAGGGTAAGGAAGCCCCAAGGGGGTCGGCGGCCAGCCCTTGGGAGCCTCCTAGCCTCTCCCCCTCCCACCTATATATGGGGAGGGGGGCGCCTAGAACACACAACATCAATTTTTAGCCGTGTGCGGCACCCCACTCCACAGTTTACACCCCCGGTCATATTCTCACGGTGCTTAGGCGAAGCCCTACGAGGATCACTTCACCATCACCGTCACCATGCCGTCGTGCTGACGAAACTCATCTACTACCTCAACGCCTTGCTGGATCAAGAAGACAAGGGACGTCACCGAGCTGAACGTGTGCAAAACTCAGAGGTGTCATACGTTCGGTACTTGATCGGTCGGAGCTACAAGAAGTTCGACTACATCAACTGCGCTGTCAAACGCTTCCGCTTACGGTCTAAGAGGGTACTGATACGTCTCCATCGTATCTACTTTTTCAAAAACTTTTGCCCTTGTTTTGGACTCTAACTTGCATGATTTGAATGGAACTAACTCGGACTGACGTTGTTTTCAGCAGAATTGCCATGGTGTTATTTTTGTGCAGAAATAAAAGTTCTCGGAATGACCTGAAAATCAACGAAGAATTATTTTGGAATATATAAAAAATACTGGAAGGAAGATCCATGTCAAGGGGGCCTCCACCTGTCCACGAGGGTGGGGGGCGCGCCCCCTGCCTCGTGGCCCCCCTGACGCTCCACCGACCTCAACCCCGACTCCATATATTCACTTTCGGGAAGAAAACAACCAGGGAGAAGGATTCATCGTGTTTTACGATAGGGAGCCGCCGCCAAGCTCTAAACTCTCTCGGGAGGGCTGATCTGGAGTCCGTTCGGGGCTCTGGAGAGGGGAATCCGTCACCATCGTCATCATCAACCATCCTCCATCACCAATTTCATGATGCTCACCGCCGTGCGTGAGTAATTCCATCGTAGGCTTGCTGGACGGTGATGGATTGGATGAGATTTATCATGTAATCGAGTTAGTTTTGTTAGGGTTTGATCCCTAGTATCCACTATGTTCTGAGATTGATGTTGCTATGACTTTGCTATGCTTAATGCTTGTCACTAGGGCCCAAGTGCCATGATTTCAGATCTGAACCTATTATGTTTTCATCAATATATGAGAGTTCTTGATCCTATCTTGCAAGTCTATAGTCACCTATTATGTGTTATGATCCGGTAACCCCGAAGTGACAATAGTCGGGACTAAAGGAAATATGCCCTAGAGGCAATAATAAAGTTATTATTTATTTCCTTATATCATGATAAATGTTTATTATTCATTCTAGAATTGTATTAACCGGAAACATAATACATGTGTGAATACATAGACAAACCGTATGTCACTAGTATGCCTCTACTTGACTAGCTCGTTGAATCAAAGATGGTTAAGTTTCCTAGCCATAGACATGAGTTGTCATTTGATTAATGGGATCACATCATTAGAGAATGATGTCATTGACTTGACCCATTCCGTTAGCATAGCACTTGATCGTTTAGTTTGTTGCTATTGCTTTCTTCACGACTTATACATGTTCCTATGACTATGAGATTATGCAACTCCCGTTTATCGGAGGAACACTTTGTGTGCTACCAAAAGTCACAACGTAACTGGGTGATTATAAAGGTGCTCTACAGGTGTCTCCGAAGGTACTTGTTGGGTTGGCGTATTTCGAGATTAGGATTTGTCACTCCGATTGTTGGAGAGGTATCTCTGGGCCCACTCGGTAATGCACATCACTATAAGCCTTGCAAGCATTGCAACTAATGAGTTAGTTGCGGGATGATGTGTTATAGAACGAGTAAAGAGACTTGCCGGTAACGAGATTGAACTAGGTATTGAGATACCGACGATCGAATCTCGGGCAAGTAACATACCGATGACAAAGGGAACAACGTATGTTGTTATGCGGTTTGACCGATAAAGATCTTCGTAGAATATGTAGGAGCCAATATGAGCATCCAGGTTCCGCTATTGGTTATTGACCGGAGACGTGTCTCGGTCATGTCTACATAGTTCTCGAACCCGTAGGGTCCGCACGCTTAAAGTTCGATGACGGTTATATTATGATTTTATGTGTTTTGATGTACCGAAGGAGTTCGGAGTCCCGGATGAGATCGGGGACACGACGAGGAGTCTCGAAATGGTTGAGACGTAATGATCGATATATTGGACGACTATATTCGGACATCGGAAAGGTTCCGAGTGATTCGGGCATTTTCGGGAGTACCGGGGAGTTACGAGAATTCGTATTGGGCCTTAATGGGCCATACGGGAAAGGAGAGGCCATACGGGAAAGGAGAGAAAGGCCTCAAAGGGTGGCCGCACCCCTCCCCATGGGCTGGTCCGAATTGGACTAGGGAGGGGGGACGCCCCCTTCCTTCTCCTTTTCCCTTCCCTTTCCTTCCCTCCTACTCCTACTACTTGGAAGGGTCCTAGTTCTACTAGGAAAGGGGGAATCCTACTCCCGGTGGGAGTAGGACTCCCCTAGGGCGCGCCATAGAGAGGGCCGGCCCTCCCCCTCCTCCACTCCTTTATATACGGGGGCAGGGGCACCCCAAAGACACAACAATTGATCTCTTGATCTCTTAGCCGTGTGCGGTGCCCCCTCCACCATAATCCACCTCGGTCATATCGTAGCGGTGCTTAGGCGAAGCCCTGCGTCGGTAGAACATCATCATCATCACCACGCCATCGTGCTGACAAAACTCTCCCTCAACACTCGACTGGATCGGAGTTCGAGGGACGTCATCGAGTTGAACGTGTGCAGAACTCGGAGGTGCCGTGCGTTCGGTACTTGATCGGTCAGATCGTGAAGACGTACGACTACATCAACCGCGTTGTGCTAACGCTTCCGCTTTCGGTCTACGAGGGTACGTAGACAACACTCTCCCCTCTCGTTGCTATGCATCACCATGATCTTGCGTGTGCGTAGGAATTTTTTTGAAATTACTACGTTCCCCAACGGTGGCATCCGAGCCAGGTTTTATGCGTAGATGTCATATGCACGAGTAGAACACAAGTGAGTTGTGGGCGATATAAGTCATACTGCTTACCAGCATGTCATACTTTGGTTCGGCGGTATTGTTGGATGAAGCGGCCCGGACCGACATTATGCGTACGCTTACGCGAGACTGGTTCTACCGACGTGCTTTGCACACAGGTGGCTGGCGGGTGTCAGTTTCTCCAACTTTAGTTGAACCGAGTGTGGCTACGCTCGGTCCTTGCGAAGGTTAAAACAGCACCAACTTGACAAACTATCGTTGTGGTTTTGATGCGTAGGTAAGAACGGTTCTTGCTCAGCCCGTAGTAGCCACGTAAAACTTGCAACAACAAAGTAGAGGACGTCTAACTTGTTTTTGCAGGGCATGTTGTGATGTGATATGGTCAATACGTGATGAGATATAAGTTGTTGTATGAGATGATCATGTTTTGTTGAAGTTATCGGCAACTGGCAAAGGCCTTATGGTTATCTCTCTATTGCATAAGATGCAAGCGCCAAATAATTGCTTTACTTTATCGCTATGAGATAGCAATAGTTGCAAGAGCAATTGTTGGTGAGACAACCATGTGACGACACATTGATATAGATCAAGATGATGGAGATCATGGTGTCATGCCGGTGACGATGGAGATCATACGATGCTTTGGAGATGGAGATCAAAGGCACAAGATGATGATGGCCATATCATGTCACATATTATGATTGCATGTGATGTTTATCTTTTATACATCTTATTTTGCTTAGTTCGGCGGTAGCTTTATAAGATAATCTCTCACTAAATTATCAAGGTATAAGTGTTCTCCCTGAGTATGCACCGTTGCGAAAGTTCTTCATGCTGAGACACCACGTGATGATCGGGTGTGATAGGCTCTACGTTCAAATACAACGGGTGCAAAACAGTTGCACACGCGGAATACTCAGGTTAAACTTGACGAGCCTAGCATATAACAGATATGGCCTCGGAACACGGAGACTGAAAGGTCGAGCGTGAATCATATAGTAGATATGATCAACATAGTGATGTTCACCATTGAAACTACTCCATCTCACGTGATGATCGGACATGGTTTAGTTGATATGGATCACGTGATCACTTAGAAGATTAGAGGGATGTCTGTCTAAGTGGGAGTTCTTAAGTAATATAATTAATTGAACTTTAATTTATCATGAACTTAGTCCTGGTAGTATTAGCATATCTATGTTGTAGATCAATAGCTCGCGATGTTGCTCCCAGTTTATTGTGTTCCTAGAGAAAAATTATGTTGAAAAATGTTAGTAGCAATGATGCGGATTGGATCCGTGATCTGAGGATTATCCGCATTATTGCACAGAAGAATTATGTCTTTGATGCACCGCTAGGTGACAGACCTATTGCAGGAGTAGAGGCAAACGTTGTGAACGTTTGGCTAGCTCAATATGATGACTACTTGATATTTTAGTGCACCATGCTTAACGGCTTAGAATCGGGACTTCAAAGATGTTTTGAATGTCATGGACCATATGAGATGTTCCAGGAGTTGAAGTTAATATTTCAAGCAAATACCCGAGTTGAGAGATATGAAGTCTCCAACAAGTTCTCTAGCTAAAAAGATGGAGGAGAATAGCTCAAGCAGTGAGCATGTGCTCAGATAGTCTGGGTATTACAATCGCTTGAATCAAGTGGGAGTTAATCTTCCATATAAGATAGTGATTGACATAATTCTCTATTGGGGAACGTAGTAATTTCAAAAAAAATCCTACGCACACGCAAGATCATGGTGATGCATAGCAACAAGAGGGGAGAGTGTTGTCTACGTACCCTCGTAGACCGAAAGCGGAAGTGTTAGCACAACGTGGTTGATGTAGTCGTACGTCTTCACGGCCCGACCGATCAAGCACCGAAACTACGGCATCTCCGAGTTCTAGCACACGTTTAGCTCGATGATGATCCCCGGACTCTGATCCAGCAGAATGTTGGGGAAGAGTTCCGTCAGCACGACAGCGTGGTGACGATCTTGATGTTCTACCGTCGCAGGGCTTCGCCTAAGCACCGCTACAATATTATCGAGGATTATGGTGGAGGGGGGCACCACACACGGCTAAGAGATCAATGATCAATTGTTGTGTCTATGGGGTGCCCCCTGCCCCTGTATATAAAGGAGCAAGGGGGAGGAGGTGCGGCCAGGCAAGGGGCGCGCCAGGAGGAGTCCTACTCCTACCGGGAGTAGGACTCCCCCCTTTTCCATGTTGGACTAGGACTTGGGGGGAAGGAGAGAGAGAAGGGAAAGGAAAGGGGGGGGGGGGCGCCGCCCCCCTCCTTGTCCAATTTGGACTTGGGGGGGGGGAGGGGCGCGCAGCTGCCCCTTGGCCTCCTCTCCTCTTCCTCCACTAGGCCCATTAAGGCCCATTAGGTTACCGGGGGGTTCCGGTAACCTCCCGGTACTCCGGTAAAATGCCGATTTCACCCGGAACACTTCCGATGTCCAAACACAGGCTTCCAATATATCAATCTTCATGTCTCGACCATTTCGAGACCCCTCGTCATGTCCATGATCACATCCAGGACTCCGAACAACCTTCGGTACATCAAAACACATAAACTCATAATGAAACTGTCATCGTAACGTTAAGCGTGCGGACCCTACGGGTTCGAGAACAATGTAGACATGACCGAGACACGTCTCTGGTCAATAACCAATAGCGGAACCTGGATGCTCATATTGGTTCCTACATATTATACGAAGATCTTTATCAGTCAGACTGCATAACAACATACGTTGTTCCCTTTGTCATCGGTATGTTACTTGCCCGAGATTCGATCGTCGGTATCTTAATACCTAGTTCAATCTCATTACTGGAAAGTCTCTTTACTCGTTCTGTAATACATCATCCCGCAACTAACTCATTAGTTTCAATGCTTGCAAGGCTTAAGTGATGTGCATTACCGAGAGGGCCCAGAGATACCTCTCCGACAATCGGAGTGACAAATCCTAATCTCGAAATACGCCAACCCAACAAGTAACTTCGGAGACACCTGTAGAGCACCTTTATAATCACCTAGTTACGTTGTGACGTTTGGTAGCACACAAAGTGTTCCTCCGGTAAACGGGAGTTGCATAATCTCATAGTCATAGGAACATGTATAAGTCATGAAGAAAGCAATAGCAACATACTAAACGATCAAGTGCTAAGCTAACGGAATGGGTCAAGTCAATCACATCATTCTCCTAATGATGTGATCCCGTTAATCAAATGACAACTCATGTCTATGGCTAGGAAACATAACCATCTTTGATCAATGAGCTAGTCAAGTAGAGGCATACTAGTGACACTCTGTTTGTCTATGATATCACACAAGTATTATGTTTCCGGTTAATACAATTCTAGCATGAATAATAAACATTTATCATGATATAAAGAAATAAATAATAACTTTATTATTGCCTCTAGGGCATATTTCCTTCATTCTCTAGTCACCATCACCAAGTTAGTAGAACTTCGTGATGAACTATGATATGGAAGGGATAACGGAAACGATTCCCAAGCTCTTCGTAATGCTGAAATCAACGAAGGTAGAAATCAATAAAAATATCAAGTGTTGATGGTAGACAAGACCACTAGTTTCAAGAAAAAGGGCAAAGGGAAGAAGGGGAACTTCAAGAAGAACGCCAAGCAAGTTGCTGCTCAAGTGAAGAAGCCCAAGTTTGGTCCTAAGCCTGAGACTAAGTGCTTCTACTGCAAAGGGACTGGTCACTGGAAGCGGAACTACCCCAAGTATTTGGCGGATAAGAAGGATGGCAAAGTGAACAAAGGTATATTTGATATACAGATTATTGATGTGTATTTTACTAGTGTTCGTAGCAACCCCTCAGTATTTGATACTGGTTCAGTTGCTAAGAGTAGTAACTCGAAACGGGAGTTGCAGAATGAACAGAGACTAGTTAAGGGTGAAGTGACGATGTGTGTTGGAAGTGGTTCCAAGATTGATATGATCATCATCGCACACTCCCTATACTTTTGGGATTAGTGTTGAACCTAAATAAGTGTTATTTGGTGTTTGCGTTGAGCATGAATATGATTTGATCATGTTTATTGCAATACGGTTATTTATTTAAGTAAGAGAATAAATTGTTGTTCTGTTTACATGAATAAAACCTTATATGGTTACACACCCAATGAAAATGGTTCGTTGGATCTCGATCGTAGTGATACACATATTCATAATATTGAAACCAAAAGATGCAAAGTTAATAATGATAGTGCAACTTATTTGTGGCACTGCCATTTAGGTCATATTGGTGTAAAGCGCATGAAGAAACTCCATGCTGATGGACTTTTGGAATCACTTGATTATGAATCACTTGATGCTTGCGAACCATGCCTCATGGGCAAGATGACTAAGACTCCGTTCTCCGGAACAATGGAGCGAGCAACTGACTTATTGGAAATAATACATACTGATGTATGCGTTCCGATGAGTGTTAAGGCTCACGGCAAGTATCGTTATTTTCTGACCTTCACAGATGATTTGAGCAGATATGGGTATATATACTTAATGAAACACAAGTCTGAAACATTTGAAAAGTTCAAAGAATTTCAGAGTGAAGTGGAGAATCATCGTAACAAGAAAATAAAAGTTCCTACGATATGATCGCAGAGGTAAAATATTTGAGTTAAGAGTTTGGCCTTCAGTTAAAACAATGTGAAATAGTTTCACTACTCACGCCACCTGGAACACCACAGTGTAATGGTGTGTTCGAACCTCATAACCATACTTTATTAGATATGATGCGATCTATGATGTCTCTTACCGATCTACCACTATCGTTTTGGGGTTATGCATTAGAGACAGCTGCATTCACGTTAAATAGGGCACCATCTAAATCCGTTGAGACGACACCGTATGAACTATGGTTTGGCAAGAAACCTAAGCTGTCGTTTCTTAAAGTTTGAGGTTGCAATGCTTATGTGAAAAAGTTTCAACCTGATAAGCTCAAACCCAAATCGGAGTAGTGCGTCTTCATAGGATACCCAAAAATAAAATGTTGGGTACACCTTCCATCACAGATCTAAAGGCAAGATATTCGTTGCTGAGAATGGATCCTTTCTAGAGAAGGAGTTTCTCTCGAAAGAAGTGAGTGGGAGGAAAGTAGAACTTGATGAGGTAACTGTACCTGCTCCCTTATTGGAAATTAGTTCATCACAGAAATATGTTCCTGTGACTACTACACCAATTAGTGAGGAAGCTAATGATGATGATCATGTAACTTTAGATCAAGTTGCTGCCGAACCTCGTAGGTAAACCAGAGTGAGATCTACACCAGAGTGGTACGGTAATCCTATTCTGGAGGTCATGTGACTTGACCATGACGAGCCTACGAACTATGAGGAAGCGATGATGAGCCCGGATTCCGCGAAATGGCTTAAGGCCATGAAATCTGAGATGAGATCCATGTATGAGAACAAAGTATGGACTTTGATTGACTTGCCCATTGTCGGCGAGCCATTGAGATTAAATGGATCTTCAAGAGGAAGACAGACGCTGATAGTAGTGTTACTATCTACAAAGCTAGAATTGTCGCAAAAAGGTTTTCAACAAGTTCAAGATGTTGACTACGATGAGAGGTTCTCACTCGTATCTATGCTTAAGTCTGTCCGAATCATGTTAGCAATTGCCGCATTTTATGAAATCTGGCAAATGGATAAACAAAATTGCATTCCTTAATGGATTTATTAAAGAAGAGTTGTATATGATGCAACCAGAAGGTTTTGTCAATCCTAAACGTACTAACAAAATATGCAAGCTCCAGCGACCATCTATGGACTGGTGCAAGCATCTCGGAGTTGGAATATACACTTTGATAAATTGATCAAAGCATATAGTTTTATACAGACTTGCGGTGAAGCCTGTATTTACAAGAAAATGAGTGGGAGCACCACATCATTTCTGATAAGTATATGTGAATGACATATTGTTGATCAGAGATAATGTAGAATTATTCTGCAAAGCATAAACGAATGTTTGAAAGGAGTTTTTCAAAGAAAGACCTCAGTGAAGCTGCTTACACATTGAGCATCAAGATCTATAGATATAGATCAAGACGCTTGATAAGTTTTTCAATGAGTACATACCTTGACAAGATTTTGAAGTAGTTCAAAATGGAACAGTCAAAGAAGGAGTTCTTGCCTATGTTACAAGGTATGAAGTTGAGTAAGACCCAAAACCCGACCATGGCAGAAGATAGAGAGAGAATGAAATTCATTCCCTATGCCTCGGCCATAGGTTCTATAAAGTATGCCATGCCATGTACCAGACCTATTGTATACCATGCCCTGAGTTTGGTAAGGGAGTACAATAGTGATCTAGGAGTAGATCACTGGACATTGGCCAAAATTATCCTTAGTGGAATAAGGATATGTTTCTTGATTATGGAGGTGACAAAAGGTTCATCGTAAAGGTTACGTCAATGCAAGTTTTGACACTGATCCAGATGACTCAAAGTCTCAATCTGGATACATAATGAAAGTGGGAGCAATTAGCTAGAGTATTTCCGTGCAGAGCATTGTTGACATAGAAATTTGCAAAATACATATGGATCTGAATGTAGCAGACCCGTTGACTAAACTTCCCTCACAAGCAAAACATGATCACACCTTAGTACTCTTTGGGTATTAATCACATAGCGATGTGAAATAGATTATTGACTCTAGTAAACCCTTTGGGTGTTGCTCACATGACGATGTGAACTATGGGTGTTAATCACATGGTGATGTGAACTATTAATGTTAAATCACATGGCAATGTGAACTAGATTATTGACTCTAGTGCAAGTGGGAGACTGAAGGAAATATGCCCTAGAGGCAATAATAAAGTTATTATTTATTTCCTTATATCATGACAAATGTTTATTATTCATGCTAGAATTGTATTAACCGGAAACATAATACATGTGTAATACATAGACAAACAGTATGTCACTAGTATGCCTCTACTTGACTAGCTCGTTGAATCAAAGATGGTTAAGTTTCCTAGCCATAGACATGAGTTGTCATTTGATTAACGGGATCACATCATTAGAGAATGATGTGATTGATTTGACCCATTCCGTTAGCATAGCACTTGATCATTTAGTTTGTTGCTATTGCTTTCTTCATGACTTATACATGTTCCTATGACTATGAGATTATGCAACTCCCGTTTACCGGAGGAACACTTTGTGTGCTACCAAACGTCACAACGTAACTGGGTGATTATAAAGGTGCTCTACATGTGTCTCCGAAGGTACTTGTTGGGTTGGCGTATTTCGAGATTAGGATTTGTCACTCCGATTGTCGGAGAGGTATCTCTGGGCCCACTCGGTAATGCACATCACTATAAGCCTTGCAAGCATTGCAACTAATGAGTTAGTTGCGGATGATGTGTTACAGAATGAGTAAAGAGACTTGCTGGTAATGAGATTGAACTAGGTATTGAGATACCGACGATCGAATCTCGGGCAAGTAACATACCGATGACAAAGGGAACAACGTATGTTGTTATGCGGTTTGACCGATAAAGATCTTCGTAGAATATGTAAATATGTAGGAGCCAATATGAGCATCCAGGTTCCGCTATTGGTTATTGACCGGAGACGTGTCTCGGTCATGTCTACATAGTTCTCGAACCCGTAGGGTCCGCACGCTTAAGTTTCGATGACAGTTATATTATGAGTTTATGTTTTGATGTACCGAAGGAGTTCGGAGTCCGGATGAGATCGGGGACATGACGAGGAGTCTCGAAATGGTCGAGACGTAAAGATCGATATATTGGACGACTATATTCGGACATCGGAAAGGTTCCGAGTGATTCGGGTATTTTCGAGTACCGGGAGTTACGGGAATTCGTATTGGGCCTTAATGGGCCATACGGGAGGAGAGAAAGGCCTCAAAGGGTGGCCGCACCCCTCCCCATGGGCTGGTCCGAATTGGACTAGGGAGGGGGGGGGGCGCCCCCTTCCTTCCTTCTCCTTTTCCCTTCCCTTTCCTTCCCTCCTACTCCTACTACTTGGAAGGGCTCCTAGTTCTACTAGGAAAGGGGGAAAAGGGGGAATCCTACTCCCGGTGGGAGTAGGACTCCTCTAGGGCGCGCCATAGAGAGGGCCGGCCCTCTCCCTCCTCCACTCCTTTATATACGGGGGCAGGGGGCACCCCAAAGACACAACAATTGATCTCTTGATCTCTTAGCCGTGTGCGGTGCCCCCCTCCACCATAATCCACCTCGGTCATATCGTAGCGGTACATAGACGATGCCCTGCGTCGGTAGAACATCATCATTGTCACCATGCCGTCGTGCTGACGAAACTCTCCCTCAACACTCAGCTGGATTGGAGTCCGAGGGACGTCATCGAGTTGAACGTGTGCAGAACTCGGAGGTGCCGTGCGTTCGGTACTTGATCGATCGGATCGTGAATACGTACGACTACATCAACCGCGTTGTGCTAACGCTTCCGCTTTCGGTATACGAGGGTACGTAGACAACACTCTCCCCTCTTGTTGCTATGCATCACCATGATCTTGCGTGTGCATAGGAATTTTTTTGAAATTACTACGTTCCCCAACAGGGACCACTCCCGGTGATGACCGTAGTTTGAGGAGTTCATGTATTCACTATGTGTTAATGCTTTGTTCCAGTACTTTATTAAAAGGAGGCCTTAATATCCCTTAGTTTCCAATAGGACCCCGCTGCCACGGGAGGGTAGGACAAAAGATGCCATGCAAGTTCTTTTCCATAAGCACGTATGACTATATTCGGAATACATGCCTACATTACATTGATGAATTGGAGTTAGTTCTGTGTCACCCTATGTTATGACTGTTACATGATGAACCGCATCTGGCATAATTCTCCATCACCGATCCATTGCCTACGAGCTTTCCATATATTGTTCTTCGCTTATTTACTTTTCCGTTGCTATTGTTATCATCACTACAAAACACCAAAAATATTACTTTTGCTACCGTTACCTTTTACCACCATTACCACTACTATCATATTACTTTGCTACTAAACACTTTGCTGCAGATATTAAGTTTCCAGATGTGGTTGAATTGACAACTCAGCTGCTAATACTTGAGAATATTCTTTGGCTCCCCTTGTGTCGAATCAATAAATTTAGGTTGAATACTCTACCCTCAAAAACTATTGCGATCCCCTATACTTGTGGGTTATCAAGACTATTTTCTGGCGCCGTTGCCGGGGAACATAGCCCTATTCTTTGAGTCACTTGGGATCTATATCTGCTTATCACTATGAAGAATTTGAAAGACGCTAAAACAAAAATTTATCCCTCAACTACGAGGGGAGGTAAGGAACTACCATCTAGCTCTGCACTTGATTCACCTTCTGTTTTGAGTAAGCTTGCGACACCTACACCTGCTATTCATTCTGATATGTCGCATGTTATTGATGATGCCACTTCTGCTATGCATGATACTTATGATGAAACTACTTCTATGCTTGATACTACTGTGCCACTTGGTGAATTTCTTGATGAACAACTTGCTAGGGCTAGAGAGAATGAAATTATTGAAACTGATAATATTGATGAAAGTGATGATGAAGATTCTCCCCCTAGATATGAATTACCTGTTGTGCCTGAGGGCTATGTTATGGATGAAGAAACTGCTAGAGATTTTCTTGCTTGCAATGATAGGAGTGATCTTAAGAAATTATTAGCTAAGCTGAAACAAAAAACTTTGAATGCTAGAAGGAAATATGATCCTGCTTATGCTACTTCACCTATCTTTGTTACTGATAAGGATTATGATTTCTCTATTGATCCTGAGATAATTACTTTAGTTGAATCTGATCCAGTCTATGGCTATGAATCTGAAACTGTTGTGACACATCTTACTAAATTAAATGATATAGCCACCCTATTCACTAATAATGAGAAAACTTGCTATTATTATATCCTTAAATTATTTACATTCTCATTAAAGGGTGATGCTAAGATTTGGTTTAATTCTCTTGATCCTGGTTGTGTGCGTAGTCCCCAGGATATGATTTATTACTTCTCTGCTAAATATTTTCCTGCTCATAAGAAACAAGTTGCTTTAAGGGAAATATATAATTTTGTGCAAATTGAAGAAGAGAGTCTCCCACAAGCTTGGGGGAGGCTTCTCCAATTACTTAATGCTTTGCCTGATCATCCTCTTAAGAAAAATGAAATACTTGATATCTTTTATAATGGCCTAACCGAAGCTTCCAGAGACCACCTGGATAGTTGTGATGGTTGTGTTTTCAGGGAAAGAACACCAGATGAAACTGAAATTATATTGAATAATATGTTGACTAATGAAAATAATTGGACACTTCTTGATCCAATTCCTGAACCAACTCCTAAGCCAACTCCGAAGAAGAGGGGTATTCTATTTGTTGGTCCTGAAGATATGCAAGAGGCAAAGAAATCTATGAAAGAAAAAGGTATTAAAGCTGAAGATGTTAAGAATTTACCACCTGTTGAAGAAATACATGGTCTTAATTTACCGCCTGTTGAAGAAATACATGGTCTTAATTCATTACCTATTGAAGAAACACATGGTCTTGATAACCCGACACAGGTAGTAAAGGTAAATTCTCTCTATAGATATGATAAAACAGAAATCCCTTTTACTAAGTTTGCTAGCCCATACTTGGATGAGTTTGATGACTTTATGGTTAAACAAGAAAACTTCAATGCTTATTTTGGTAGGGAATTAACACGCAATGCTGATATGCTTGAAAACTTGGGTGATTATATGGCTAATGTTAAAGGTGAACTTAAACTTATTAGTAAACATGGTTACCACTCAAGCAGAACAAGTACTCAAAGCTCAGAATGATTTGCTCAATGAATTGAATAGTAAGAAAAATGATAATGCCGTTAGAGTTATGAGTAGAGGTGGTAAAATGACTCAGGAACCTTTGTATCCTGAGGGCCATCCTAAGAGAATTGAGCAAGATTCTCAGAGAATTAATATTGACGCACCTAGTCCTTCTAAGAGGAAGAAAAAGAAAAATGATAGGACTTTGCATGCTTCTAGTGAACCTGTTGTAGACACACCTAAGAATCCTAACGATATTTCTATTTTTGATGCTGAAACACAATCTGGTAATGAACATGAACCTAATAATAATGTTAATGATGATGTTCATGTTGATGCTCAACCTAGCAATGATAATGATGTAGAGATTGAACCTGCTGTTGATCTTGATAACCCACAATCAAAGAATCAACGTTATGATAAGAGAGACTTTGTTGCTAGGAAGCACGGTAAAGAAAGAGAACCATGGGTTCAGAAACCCATGCCTTTTCCTCCTAAACCATCCAAGAAAAAGGATGATGAGGATTTTGAGCGCTTTGCTGAAATGATTAGACCTATCTTCTTGTGTATGCGTTTGACTGATATGCTCAAAATGAATCATTATGCTAAGTATTTGAAAGAAATTGTTACAAATAAAAGAAAGATACCGGAAGCTGAAATTTCCACCATGCTTGCTAATTATACTTTTAAAGGTGGAATACCTAAGAAACTAGGAGATCCCGGAGTACCAACTATACCATGCTCCATTAAAAGAAACTATGTTAAAACTGCTTTATGTGATCTTGGAGCCGGTGTTAGTGTTATGCCTCTCTCTTTATATCGTAGACTTGATTTGAATAAGTTGACACCTACTGAAATATCTTTGCAAATGGCTGATAAATCAACTGCTATACCTATCGGTATTTGTGAGGATGTGCCTGTTGTGGTTGCAAACGTTACTATTTTAACGAACTTTGTTATTCTTGATATTCCCGAGGACGATAGTATGTCTATTATTCTTGGAAGACCCTTTTTGAATACTGCAGGGGCTATTATTGATTGCACCAAAGGCAATGTCACTTTTCATGTTAATGGCAATGAGCATACTGTACACTTTCGAGGAAACAACCTCAAGTTCATGGTATAAACTCTATTGGAAAAATTCCATCGATTATGTTTGGAGGTTTTGAATTTCCTCTTCCTACTGTCAAGAAGAAATATGATATTCTTATTGTTGGGGATGTGTATATCCCCGTTGAGGTAACCTAGTGTTATTCGAAAATTCTCCGGTTCCATGTTATTCGGAATGAGTTTGTTAACAAGACCTGATCAACCTTGTTAGTGGATTCCTTTTGATGAACATGAGATGGATGAATTTAGAAAACACAACTCTCTCTACCCTCTTTTTACTTTTTGTTATTTATATTAAAAATAAAAAAATTAGTAATTTCTGGTTTGTTTTCCTGAATTATCCATGCAATAAAAAATACCCCGAAAATAATAGTTCTCCAAATGCCCTGAAATTTAAATATGATTTTTTCTAGAATATTTGAGAATATCTGGCACTGAGAACACAACAGGGGGAGCAAGCACCTGGCCGCGAGGGTGGAGGGTGCGCCCTAAACCCCTGGGCGCACCCCCTGCCTCGTGGGCCCGCGGTGGATCCCCTCCACTTATTCCAGCTACCACACACTCCTTCTTCCTCCACAAACATCACTAACCAGCATCAAACCCGAGTCCAAGCTCATTTTGCTGCCATTTTCGATCTCCTTGCTCAAAGCACCTTCTCACAAAACTGCTTTTGGGGATTATTCCTTGGTATGTGACTCCTCCAATGGTCCAATTAGTTTTTTATTCTAGTGCTTTATTCATTTGCATATTTTTGCTGCTTAGGTGACCTTGTTCTTGAGCTTCCATGTCAAATTTATGTGGTCAAAAGTAGTTTTGATGCATGATAATTGCATCTAGCCACTTGTAGGAGTAGTTGCTAATCAATTTTGTTGAGTTTGGTTCACTTTTATTTGAAAGTTACTAAAAATTTCAGAAAAGGATGAAGAGATTTTTGAGGGGCTCATCAAGTCCGAAGCTCGAAGGATAAACAAGTGAAGAGGATAAGAGGCCCAAATATAATCTCCCTCGCACCGGGCGGAGGTTCGGCCGTGTGAATGACCTTGTCATAATTTCTGAGAGCAGCCGACATTTATGATGATTTCTATGAATTGGCTGAGAATGCAGGTCTCACCGCTTTCCTCCACGGCCAACGCGAACAGTATCTCTTACTCACCAATATATTTGTGCAAAACTTTCATTTCCATGCTAGGAGCTCACCACCTAGGTGGAATTTTATTTATATGATGAGCATAAGGAGATGTCACTTCGTGATTTTTGTCGGGTTTGTTTGATACCTTTTGAGGGCAGCGTAGAGGAACCACATCGTGACGATGTGGATGGGTTATTGATACCATTGCTGTAGGGGAAACGAGGAAGGTTTCTCGACGCACGTAATTTACTCGCATACACTTTCCTGTTCTATGTTACTTTGCTATATTTGCTAGTAGATGCTTAATTGGGTGTGGAAACTGTGGCAAACCTTAGAGTGCCCCTGATATTGTTATTTTGTGCCATGCCTTATTTCGTGATGACACATTCGGTATGGGCGATATTGTTGCAAAGCGGTTAAATCTTAACCGTACTAAGGGCCCCGTCCTTGGAGGTATCTTCGCCTCGCGCCTCGCTGCACACTTTAACATACCTATTAGGCATTATGAGAACGAAAGAAGTTGCTGCCTCCTGTTTATTTAGATTATAAGAGTATGGTAGCACATGATTTTATTGTTAAGAATAGGGAAAAGGCGCTTAAGTATAAATTAATATTTGGTAAAAATCATCCTGAGACTATTACCTACCTGCTCCTTCCTTGTTTGATTTATCTGCAGGTAAGTACCTTGTTCCGTTGGAGGCCATTCACCCGCCTATTGAACCCTACATCTGCTAAGCATAGAGCCAGAGCCGGAACCACAATTTGATCCTCCACGACAGTCTGATTATCAGTGGGATCCAGAGGTGATTGCCAACCAGTGGCAATCCGAGGCTTCTTCACAGTACGACCCCAGCTATAACTTTGGATATCCACCAGGCCAGCCGTGGCCATAGACCAACTTAGGCCAAAAGCCTAAGCTTGGGGGAGTACGTATTTCTCACCGACATTACATTCATGTTCACACACGCTCATTGCTAGTTGTCGGTACTCATACTTTTTCACTGTATCATCCATGCTAGTTTATTTTCCTTTTTATGCTTTCTTCTTGTGTATTTTAAAATAAACCTTAAGAAAAACAAAAAAAATTAGTTGTAGCTTTTAATTAGTTTACTTTCGATGCTAGTAGTAATAATTAAAAAGAAAACCCAAAAAGATTTCTCGTTCTTCTTTTGCTTGTTGGGAGGTTTCCCCGTGTATAATAGTTCTATTTCTTTTTCTTGTTCTTTGGGGGTCGGTAGGAGAAGACCATAATGAAAATGTTAAAGTGGCTCTTATATGCAGTTATTGTTGATCTACAAAGAGCCCATATTACCTTGTCTTCTCTCTTGAATTGAATGCTTGCAGATTCCAGCTTAGTCCAATGCATGTGCACTATTATTATTATTCCACACTATTCGGTCGTGCAAGTGAAAGGCAATAATGATGAGTATATGATGAACTTATTAAGATGAGAAAAGTTGGAATGAACTCGACCTCTCTTGTTTTTGTAAATATGATTAGTTCATCGTCCCCGATTCAGCCTATTATGAATAAGCATGTTGAAAGTGTAACTATCCCTAGGTGGTTTTGGTAATTCATAACAACATATAGCTCATTGAGCTAATGCTATTCCAAGATGACTATTTCAGGAAAGCTCAATGATTGGCATGGCATGGATGTGAAAGTGGAACCCTCAAAATGCTAAGGACAAAGGATTGGCTCAAGCTCAAAAGCTCAAGACTCTTCATTTTATATTTTAGTGATCCAAGATCACATTGAGTCTTTAGGAAAAGCCAATACTATCAAGGAGGGACGAGGTGTTGCTTAATGAGCCTTTTGCTTCATGTGCTTAGTGATATGCTCCAAAACCCTCAACTACTTTCCCATATCCACATATGACCTAAACCCTAAGCCAAACTCGGTCCTACCGATTCTTTCTATCCGGCGCCACCGAGTTTCACTTGTCATAAGCCACTGCCAAACCCTAGCAATTCGGTTCTACCGATAGGGATCTCGGTCTCACCGAGATGGGATTGGAAACTCTCTGTTTCCCTTTCGTAACTTTTCGGTCTCACCAAAAGAGCGAATCGGTCCCACCGAGATTGCAGTGTAAACTCTATGTTTCCTTTTTGTAACTTTTCGGTCTCACCGAAAGAGCAAATCGGTCCCACCGAGTTTACCTGACCAACTCTCTGGTTAGCTTATTACCAAACTCGGTCTCACCGAGTTTGTGTAATCGGTCTCACCGATATTACGTTATGCCCAAACCTTAACCATATCGGTCCTACCGAGTTGCATGTCAGTCCCACCGAAAATCTCTAACGGTCACTAGGTTTACCTTTTCGGTCCGACCCTCAAACAACTAAGCCAGGGTGGCTCTAACCTTTTGACACACATTGCCAACCTAAAACACACCTCCGATATATATGGGGAGGTGGAGGAGAAGTAAACACCTCTCTCGGTAGTCTTGCGTATGTTTTAAGGTTGAGTATACAAGACTCTCTCTTGGTGGATGAGTACACAACTCTGGTTCTATAAGGTAAGGATGGTATACTTAGAACTAGAGATCGGAAGGGGTTCAACGAAAGGTGAGTTTAGAAGAAAGGTGTTTTAGGTTTAGGATACTCTCTCTCAACTCACAACCCCTCTGATAGTAAACTTCGTGTCCTCGTTCCTCAAGTAGTAGTTGTGTGGTAAACAATGAAGAACCTCTCACCAGTCTCCTAGATTGACTAGGTGTCACTTGGGAGCCTCCGACAAGATTGTGGAGTTGAACCAAGGAGTTTGTAAGGGCAAGGAGATCGCCTACTTCGAAGATTATCCGCTAGTGAGGCAAGTCCTTCGTGGGCGATGGCCATGGTGGGATAGACAAGGTTGCTTCTTCGTGGACCCTGTGGGTGGTTGCTTCTTCGTGGACCCTCTTCGTGGGTGGAGCCTCCGTGGACTCGCAACCAGTTACCCTTTGGGTGCTCTCCAACCGTTACCCTTCGTGGGTTGAAGTCTCCATCAACGTGGATGTAGGATAGCACCACCTATCCGAACCACGGGAAAAACATCCGTGTCTCCAATTGCGTTTGAATTCTCCAAACCCTTCCCTTTACATTCTTGCAAGTTGCATGCTTTACTTTCCGCTGCCAATATACTCTTTGCATGCTTGCTTGAATTGTGTGATGATTGCTTGACTTGTCCTACAATAGCTAAAATCTGCCAAGAACTAAAATTGGGAAAAGGTTAAGTTTTTATTTTGTCAAGTAGTCTAATCACCCCCCTCTAGACATACTTTCGATCCTACAAGTGGTATCAGAGCCTTGGTCTCCATTTTCTTTGATCTCCATAGCTTTTGGTGGTCATAGCCTTGGTTTCACAACCTAGGAGAGTATGGCGTCTAGCGAGGGAAATTATCACCGTAGAGGTCCTTACTTTGATGGTACTAATTTTGATAGTTGGAAGCATAAAATGAAAATGCATATTTTCTTGGACATAACCCCGCCGTTTGGGCTATTGTGTGTGTTGGTTTGCAAGGTGACTTCTTTGATGGGAAAGAACCAAACCGTGAAGCTACCGCGGATGAGTTGAAGATGTTGCAATACAATGCTCAAGCTTGTGATATTCTCTTCAACGGATTGTGCCCCGAAGAATTCAACAAAATCAGCCGTCTTGAGAATGCAAAGGAAATTTGGGACACTTTGATTGATATGCATGAAGGTACCGACTCCGTCAAGGAATCCAAGTTGGATGTGCTTCAAAGTCAACTTGACAAGTTCAAAATGAAGGATGGTGAAGGTGTCGCTGAAATGTACTCTAGGCTTGCTCTCATCACAAATGAGATTGCCGGCTTAGGAAGTGAAGAGATGACCGATAGATTCATCATCAAGAAGATTCTAAGAGCCTTGGATGGAAAATATGATACCGTGTGCACATTGATCCAAATGATGCCCAATTACAAAGATCTCAAGCCAACGGAGGTGATTGGAAGAATTGTTGCTCATGAGATGTCACTTAAGGATAAAGAGGAACTTCACAAAAAATCAAGTGGTGCCTACAAAGCCTCATGTGAAGCCCCTACATCATCAAGTGAGAAACAAAACTTCAATGAAGAATTGAGCTTAATGGTGAAGAACTTCAACAAGTTCTACAAGAGTAGAAGCAAAGATAGAAGCTTCAAGTCAAGGTCCTACAATGACAAAAGATCTTCTAGTCGAGAGCGAAACTGCTATAGTTGCGGAAGACCCGGACACTATTCCAATGAGTGTACGGCTCCCTACAAGAGAAGAGAAGATTCTCCAAAAAGAAGAAGCAAAGAATCACCACCAAGAGAGAGAAGGAGTAGAGATGATCGTTATGAACGAAGATACTCACGGAGAAGCAAGGATTCGGAAAGGAAGGAAAAATCATCAAGGAGCTACACAAAACGAAGACATCAAGCTCATGTTGGTGAATGGGTATCCGGCTCCGACTCCGACAGCCACTCCGAGAGAAGTTATCACTCCGACTCCGAAGATACTCAAGATGAAGGTGTTGTCGGTCTAGAACTTGTGTCAACCAACTCCTACGACATATTTGACTCACCAAATGAAGTAATTGGAAGATGCTTCATGGCCAAAGGTCCTAAGGTAACACACCCCGAGTATGTTGATTTCAATAGTGATGAAGATGACTTGTTAGGTGATGATTTGCTTGTTGACAACTCTAGTGATGAATACTACGATGAAACGCCAATTAATCATGCTAATCAAGATAAAACGAATGACAATGATAAGGAGAAGATTGAGGCTCTAACTAAAGAACTAAACACTCTTAAGTTAGCTCATGAAACTATCTTCGAAGATCATCGAGAATTTTTAAGAGCTCATGAGAAATTACGCTTTGAAAAGCTCAATCTTGAGCAAGAGCATGAGTTCTTAAAAGCAATCAATGATGATCTCCGCAAGAAAAGTTCTTCTTACATTGCCAAGCGTTTACTCTTATCCACTTACATGCCTCAAGTCAAGTCTAGTAACAAGAACAAGAAAGATTCTTCCTCTAGCAGTAACAATGATCATGCTAAATCCAATATTGTTGCTTCTAGTAGTTCTCTTGATTCCACTAATGATTCTCTTAGCCAAGTTACACTTGAGCAAGAAAATAGCTTATTGAAGGGAATTATAGAGAAAGGAGTGTACAAAAGCCTTGCCGGGAGTAAGCAATTCGAGGAAATTGTGCGCAAGCAAGGAATGCACCGGAAGAATCAAGGTGTTGGTTTTGAACGAAAGTTCAATGCCAATGGAGTTGAGTGGGAAGAAGATCAATACCCCACGACAAAGTTTGTTCCTCAACAAGAGAAGTATGATACTTCTTTCAAGGGGACACAAGCTCAAGATGATCTTCCACCACAAGACTACAAGCAAAAAGGCAAGGACAAGCTTCAAGAGGAAATTGATGCATTTGAAGAAGCTCCTAAGACCTTAGTCAAGTGGATTCCCAAGACTACTTCAAGTTCCACTTCATCAAGTACGACTACAACTCCAAGGATTCCCATCAAGATGGTGTGGATCCAAAAGAAGAAGAACTAGAGAGTTCTTGAGGTGACGTCCGCCCAACATACTTCACTCTTTATCAATTTTGGCAAGAACAAGGTTGGCAATCAAATTCCACATCTTGCACTAGTTCAAGGAGTCACAAACCCTCTTGTTGGTAAGACAAGGGACAAGGTAACCTAAAAGTTTTCATGGACATCATCTTGTGTGTGCATCACTCTATGTCTATGGATATCCTTGTTTGTTCCTTGTGGGACTAACCCATGTAGGTATTGAAAGTGCAATTCACTCAAATGGATAGCTCCAAGTGATCTACATCAACATTGAGCATCCACATCTTCAACATCTACATGAAGTCATCATCGACAAAACCCGAGGTTAGTTCATCCCTCTAAGGGGGGATATCACATCTAGGGGGAGCTTTACTCTAAGACTTGAGCTAAAGCAACTCTAAAGATGTGAACACAACAATGCTTTATGTAAAAGTGGTAACCCCACTTGAGCTTAAACGATGAGTATGACCTATGATCAAGTGTTCTCACTTGACTCCTAAGTCAATATACTCATATATAGATGACCTTGTCATCGCAAATTGCTTGATAGATGCTAGAATTGGTTGTGCATGCCTTGTCACATATTTCATTTGCCATTCTTATTGGTGTGAGCATGCTGGTTGCATATTTTACTCATTCGAGGACATCCACTTGTTGTTTTGATTGTTTGGTTTTATCCTCTTTTGCCAAGTGGATGGACAAGAATGCCTAAGAACCTCCTCTAGCTATCTATGCTTTTTCTCGTCTCAAACTCTAATTCATGCTACATTCACAAAATTTGATCAAGGTCAGATTTGAACCACTCTGTGTGAGGAGCGCGCTCGGAGTCCCCGATTCGTCATAGACTTAAACTTCCAAAACCTCTTTGTGATTCGGTCTGACCGATACCCCTGACTTTCGGTCCTACCGAGATCATTAAGTTGATCTAGGTTTTCGATCTTGGTGCAACCGATTTGAACCATTTCGGTCACACCGAGTTGCAACAACTGTATACAGTTTTGCATCTCGGTGCCACCGAGTTGTTCCACTCGGTCACACCGACAGGGTCGGGCTATATATAGTCACGGGCAAAAATTTGGAAATTTCTCCGAACCCCTTCGCCCGCGCGATAGCCTGCTCTGCCAACTTGGTCTCCGGATCGTCTCCTCGCCGCCAGCCGCCTCCAGTCGCTGGTCTCCGTCGCCGTCAACGGAAATTCAACCCCGCCGTTGCCGCCGTAGCGAGTCTTCGCCGAACTAGGGTATGGACTCGATCTTTGTGCTATTCCCCAATCCGATTCTTAGCACATTGTGATCATCATGATTCTTGCCACATTTGTTAAACTTCTATCCAGTCAATGAACTCGTAGATTAGGTTTAATTCGAAAATTTTAGGGTTAGGTTTCCGCTGAAACCATCTCGGACCCACCGAGTTGAAAAACTCGGTCCCACCGATTTGGCTTATGCCATTGCACAAGTGAGACTCGGTCTGACCGAGAATTACTTATCGGTGTGACCGATTTTGGAACTCTGTGAAACCCTAGCAGTCTCGGTGCCACCGAACTGTGACTCGGTCTGACCGAGTTCACTAGTTTAGGTGCCAAAACTGCTTCGGTATCACCGAGTTTAGAAATTGGTAGATCCGAGATGCTTTCAGTGGGAAACTAAAACTAAGTTTTTGAATTATTCTTTTGCAAAAATCTCTGCATTTTGTGATGCTTATCCACTCTATCTCATCTATAACCTATTCACAGGGTCAGCAGTCAGAGTTTGCATCATGTCAGACCAAAGTGATAGCCAGAACTTGTCAGAGCAGCAAGTGCAGATGAGTGAGGGCACTAGTCCCTCAAGTTCCTCAGATGATGGCAGCAGGAGCACCCCTAGCAATCTGCCTAAAGCTGCCACAAGACAGAGAAAGAAGAGAACCTCAGACTCAGAAGATGAGGATTATGTGGCAGAAGAGGAAGCAACTTCCAAGAGAGTTGAGCCAGCACAGGGCATAAAACCAGGGATGAAGATCAAAAGGCCAGCAGGCAGGCAGCCTATGTCAAAGGCCAGAGCTTCAACTGAGAAGCCCACTCCCATTGAGCCAGTTGCTGCTGAAGGCAAGAAGAGGAAAGAAAGGGTGAAGAAAACTGTAGCCAGAGTGCTTGGCAAGGCTTCCATCATGGAAGATGAGGAGGAAGAGGAAGAGGTAGCTGCACCAGCACCTAAGGCACCCAAGCTGATGGGTGATGCCATAAGAACAGGGGCAGCTGCTTCCAAGGCCAAGCCAACTCCAAAGCCAAAGCCAAAGAGGAACACAAGCAGCATCCCAGCTACTGAGAAGAACAAGGCCCCAGTGCCTGAAGCTGCAGAAGAAGAAGAAGAGAATGTTCTTAGAAAGCTCAAGCCCAAGATCCCAGACCACAACGATGCTCATCCTGTGGCTGAGGATATGAAACTCAGGAGAGATTCAGGACTCCGGAAGTGGAGAGAAGCAGACCCGTATGCTTCAAGGAGAAGGACTGCAGTTGACTACAGGTTTCACACCAAGGAGCAGCAAGACTTTTATGAGACAGTGCTGCTAGACAAGAAGCCAATTGTCTGTGATATGAGATGGGTTGATTGGCAATACATCAAGGACAACGAAGAGTACTACCCTGGAGTGCAGGACAGCTTCAAGGCATGTGGAGTAGAGGACTTTGTTGGGCAGAAGCTCACAAAGTGGAACGAGGAACTCATCATGCAGTTCTACTCCACAGCCCATTTCTATCCAGATGGCAAGATTGTATGGATGTCAGAGGGTACGAGGTACCAGTCTACAGTTGCTGAATGGGCTCAGCTGATTAATGCCCCAGAAGAGCATGACGATGACTTGGACATTTATGCCAAGAAGAAGATGGACCACAACTCAATGTCAAACATGTACAAGGAGATTCCAAATGAAGCACTTGATACGTTCAAGTTTGGCTCAGTACACTATCTTCTGTCAGGGCTGCCAACCATCAACTGGATTCTTAGGCACACCCTATTGCCCAAGTCTGGAGATCACAAGATGATCAGGGGCCACGCGATCAACTTGCTTCATATCTTTGACGTGCCACAGAAATTCAAAGTCATGAGCCTTATGATTGAAACAATCAAGAGGACATCAGCAGACCAGAAGAGGAGCTGTGGATATGCCCCACAGATTCAGGAGCTCATCAACTCTAAGATGGGCACGGGCATATACTTATTGGACAAGGAACACCTACCCATCCGTCCAGAATTTGAAGATAATCAAGTGGTCATGACTGAGAATGAGCCATCATCTGCCCAAGCACAAGCCAAGAAGGAGAAGGCGAGGAAGGAGAAAGCTGCCAAGATGCCTACTCAAGAGGAGGCATCTGAATATTTCCTGAAAACCAAACAGAGCAGCTTGGTTACTTGGTTGCATCCACCCTGCGGATTGAGCAAGGACTAGCCACCCTAACTCAGAACCAGGCAAGCTTAGAGAGGATCATGGAACAAAAGTTCTATGACTTGGATGTCAAAGTGACAGAGATTCAGACTACAGTGGAGCAGCTCCAGGATGACATGCAGGAGAGGAGAGGCAAGACTACAACTGATGCCTTTGCCAGAGTGCCACGAGGTCCGAGGTCGTCTGCAGTGCCAGTTGCTGACCCCAGAGCCACCACGTCTGCACCAGCTACAGCCTTAGTTCCACCAGCTCCAGCGTCCACTTCAGCCTCGACTCCGACCACGTCTACAGAAGGCTTCGTCCTTGGAGTGCTCCGGACTCCACCACCACCTGAAGATCAAGCCTGAGTGTCGACTTAGCACTATGCATTTTCTAGGAACTTTTTGGTAACTTGTTGCCAAAGGGGGAGAAAATGTATAGATCATAGGCTTCGAGAGAGAGTGTTGCTTTTATTCTCTCTTGTTTTATTTTGTGGTTTTTCGAACTTTGTTTGCTTTTGTGTGAGATACTATGTCATTGCTCGTGAGACATTGATGATCATGTGTTTGATCATAAGCTACACTTCATGTTTGCTTAATATTATCATCTTATCTATCTTATGTGATCATTCACTATTCTTGGTGATGAGTGCATGTATTTCATTCTTATCATTTTAAGCACTCCACCAAGATGTATGTGACATGGAAGAGTAACCCATGACTCTAACTCTTTGTGCATTTGCAGTCCAAAGCAAATTTTAAATATGCACAAATTTAGGGGGAGCTCTTACTTGTCACATACTTCTCAAAGCGACGATATATTTCATGCTTATTATCATTTGTCGAAGCTTTGATCTATATGTTGTCATCAATTACCAAAAAGGGGGAGATTGAAAGTGCAACTATCCCTAGGTGGTTTTGGTAATTCATAATAACATATAGCTCATTGAGCTAATGCTATTCCAAGATGACTATTTCAGGAAAGCTCAATGATTGGCATGGCATGGATGTGAAAGTGGAACCCTCAAAATGCTAAGGACAAAGGATTGGCTCAAGCTCAAAAGCTCAAGACTCTTCATTTTATATTTTAGTGATCCAAGATCACATTGAGTCTTTAGGAAAAGCCAATACTATCAAGGAGGGAGGAGGTGTTGCTTAATGAGCCTTTTGCTTCATATGCTTAGTGATATGCTCCAAAACCCTCAACTACTTTCCCATATCCACATATGACCTAAACCCTAAGCCAAACTCGGTCCTACCGATTCTTTCTATCCGGCGCCACCGAGTTTCACTTGTCATAAGCCACTGACACCCTAGCAATTCGGTTCTACCGATAGGGATCTCGGTCTCACCGAGATGGGATTGCAAACTCTCTGTTTCCCTTTCGTAACTTTTCGGTCTCACCGAAAGAGCGAATCGGTCCCACCGAGATTGCAGTGTAATACTATGTTTCCTTTTTGTAACTTTTCGGTCTCACCGAAAGAGCAAATCGGTCCCACCGAGTTTGCCTGACCAACTCTCTAGTTAGCTAATTACCAAATTCGGTCCCACCGAGTTTGTGTAATCAGTCTCACCGAGATTACGTTATGCCCAAACCCTAACCATATCGGTCCTACCGAGTTGCATGTCAGTCCCACCGAAAATCTCTAACAGTCACTAGGTTTACATTTTCGGTTCGACCGAGTTTGTTGATTCGGTCCCACCGAGATTGGAAAACTGTGTGTAACGGTTGGATTTTGTGTGGAGGCTATATATACCCCTCCACCTCCTCTTCATTTGTGGAGAGAGCCATCAGAACGCATACAAAATTCCAACTCATATGTTCTGAGAGAGAACCACCTACTCATGTGTTGAGACCAAGATATTCCATTCCTACCATATGAATCTTGATCTCTAGCCTTCCCCAAGTTGCTTTCCACTCAAATCTTCTTTCCACAAAATCCAAATCCTATGAGAGAGAGTTGAGTGTTGGGGAGACTATCATTTGAAGCACAGGAGCAAGGAGTTCATCATCAACACACCATTTGTTACTTCTTGGAGAGTGGTATCTCCTAGACTGGCTAGGTGTCACTTGGGAGCCTCCGACAAGATTGTGGAGTTGAACCAAGGAGTTTGTAAGGGCAAGGAGATCGCCTACTTCGTGAAGATCTACCGCTAGTGAGGCAAGTCCTTCGTGGGCGATGGCCATGGTGGGATAGACAAGGTTGCTTCTTCGTGGACCCTTCGTGGGTGGTTGCTTCTTCGTGGACCCTTCGTGGGTGGAGCCCTCCGTGGACTCGCGCAACCATTACCCTTCGTGGGTGGAGCCCTCCGTGGACTCGCGCAACTGTTACCCTTCGTGGGTTGAAGTCTCCATCAACGTGGATGTACGATAGCACCACCTATCCGAACCACGGGAAAAACATCCGTGTCTCCAATTGCGTTTGAATTCTCCAAACCCTTCCCTTTACATTCTTGCAAGTTGCATGCTTTACTTTCCGCTGCCAATATACTCTTTGCATGCTTGCTTGAATTGTGTGATGATTGCTTGACTTGTCCTACAATAGCTAAAATCTGCCAAGAACTAAAATTGGGAAAAGGTTAAGTTTTTATTTTGTCAAGTAGTCTAATCACCCCCCCTCTAGACATACTTTCGATCCTACACATGTTTGCAATGACAATTAGAGATTATAGTTGCTTATGCCATGCTTAATTAGCTAGGAGTTTATAATGGTTTACCTTGCATGCCAACATGCTATTAAAATGGTTGTGATGTGGTATGATAGGGTGGTATACTCTTTTGAACGATTCAAGTGGCTTGACTTGGCACATGTTCACGCATGTAGTTGAAACAAAATCAACATACTCTCTACGATATTTATGTTCATGGTGCATTATATCCTACTCATGCTTGTATTCGGTGTTGATTAATTTTAATGCATGTTCATGACTGTTGTCACTCTCTAACTGGTCGCTTCCCAGTCTTTTGCTAGCCTTCACATGTACTAAGCGGGAATACTGCTTGTGCATCTAATTCCGTAAACCCCAAAGTTATTCCATATGAGTCCACCATACCTACCTATATACGGTATCTACCTGCCGTTCCAAATAAATTTGTATGTGCCAAACTCTAAACCTTCAAATAAACATTCTGTTTTGTATGCTTGAATAGCTCATGTATCAACTAGGGCTGTCCATATCTTCCATGTTAGGCGGGTTATTCTCAAGATGAGTGGACTCCGCTCCTCACTCACGAGAAAATGGCTGGTCACCGGGATGCCCAGTCCCATGCTTTATGCAAATCAAATCAAAATAATTGCAAACAAAACTCCCCGGGACTATTGTTAGTTGTAGGCACTCGTTGTTTCGAGCAAGCCATGGATTGATGCTTGTTGGTGGAGGGGGAGTATAAACTTTACCATTCTGCTTGGGAACCGCCTATAATGTGTGTAGCATGGAAGATATCACCATCTCTTGGTTGTTATGTTGACAATGAAAATATACCGCTCAAAATATTATTCATATCTATTTCAAAACCGAGCTCTGGCACCTCTACAAATCCCTGCTTCCCTCTGCGAAGGGCCTATCTATTTACTTTTATATTGAGTCATCATCCTCTTATTAAAAAGCACCAGTTGGAGAGCACCACTGTCATTTGCATCCATTACTATTAGTTTACATTGAGTATGACTTGACTGGATCTCTTTTACCATGAATTACAATGTCTAGTTAGTCCTTGATCTTTAAAGCTGCTCTGCATTTATGTTTTGCGGTCTTAGAAAGGGCTAGAGAGATACCATCTTATTATATCATATCATGATTGTTTTGAGAAAGTGTTGTCATACGAGATTTATCATTATTGCTCACTAGTTGATTATGCCATTGATATGAGTAAATATGAGACCTAAATGTTATTGTGAATATGGTTAGTTCATAATCTTTGTTGAAAACTTGAATGCTGGCTTTACATATTTACAACAAGAGCAAACAAAGTTTGTAAAAGTTTTTCTTTATCACTTTCGGTTTATCAACTGAATTGGTTGAGGACAAGCAAAGGTTTAAGCTTGGGGGAGTTGATACGTCTCCTTCGTATCTACTTTTCCAAACACTTTTGCCCTTGTTTTGGACTCTAACTTGCATGATTTGAATGGAACTAACCCGGACTGACACTGTTTTCAGCAGAATTGCCATGGTGTTATTTTTGTGCAGAAATAAAAGTTCTCGGAATGACCTGAAAATCAACGGAGGAATATATAAAAAATATTGGAAGGAAGATCCACGTCAGGGTGGCCTCCACATGTCCAGGAGGGTGGGAGGCGCGCCCTACCCCCCGGGCGCGCTCCTTGCCTCGTGGGCCCCCTGACGCTCTATCGACCTCAACCCTGACTCCATATATTCACTTTCAGGGAGAAAAAAACTAGGGAGAAGGATTCATCGCGTTTTACGATACGGAGCCGCCGCCAAGCCCTAAACTCTCTCGGGAGGTGACAGTGTCCTGGACTAGGGGGTACTCACCACATCGTCTCCCGATCAGTTGATTTGGGCCAGTTCGGACAGCCGTAGACATATACGAGGAAGATTCCACAAGACTTGGTGATCAAGACAAGGACTCCTCTCCACCGACGTATTCGACTAGGACTCTTGTTATCCTAGGCCTCTGGTATGTTATATAAGCCGAGGCCAGGCTAGTCAATAGATTATTATGACATTACTCATCATAGTTGTAGGGTTTAGACTACAACATACGATCTCGAGGTAGATCAACTCTTGTAACACTCATATTCATCAATATCAATCAAGCAGGACGTAGGGTATTACCTCCATCAAGAGGGCCCGAACCTGGGTAAACATCGTGTCCCCTGTCTCCTGTTACCATCGATCCTTAGACGCATAGTTCAGCACCCCCTACCCGAGATCTGCCGGTTTTGACACCGACAATGGTGCTTTCATTGAGAGTTCCGCTGTGTAATCGGCAAAAGGATCGATGGCTCGTCTACAGATTAACTACGACGTCGACATCTTCGTCACTGGCTCGACTGGTCACCTTGGCTTGACTGAGGACTGTGTCCTACCTCCGATCGTCATGTTCGGACGAGGGCCTTCATCAACACCAACTCCGATCTCTATCAAGATCATGGAGGAATCGTCCATAAAGCTCGGGGGCTCAACGTCAACATTACCCTCGGGCGACCGTGCTGTCTTTCTAGACAGTGAACACGTAACGTATCCGCCGCCACTTCCTCCTAGAGTGTCATTTTAACGATCGCTTCGGTGGAATTGTGTGGAATCGAGTCTACAACAAACCTGGAAAATTTCGTCGAGTTCCGATGGAGGAATCTCTAACAATCTATGATATACCGGAGCCCTGTCAAGTCCAGACGGGAATCTGGACGAGTTTAGGGCGTGGTCTTCAGAGGCTAGCTCGGAAGTACTTTGGAAGATCCAACCGTTCATCTGCTGAGGAATTACCATATCTATCACCCCTCAAAATTTCAGCTTGATTCGACGGTCCAAACTCCGGGAACCTTCCGATTAGTGCATCACTTTTCAGATCTGTTTCCTGCGCGAATACGGATCCGACCCGAATTCATGTTTCCTTATGAACGTGATATTTGACAACCTTTTTAAAAGGAATTTTCTTGTAAGGTATTGTGCATTGTTTTTAACACGCGCCCATAAAATTTTAATCCTCCTCTGAGGTAATCTTCGCCATCACACTGGTGTCAAACCAGTCCGGCAATATAACTCCACGACTGACGACCTGCGCTAGACCTATCGTCGCTTTTTAAGCCGAGCTCAACTTCTTCGGATCCTCGCCTTGGCGAGCCGAATAGGAGTTCGGAATCGCCAAGGATAAATCATCACCAACATCGCCGCCCCACGGATTACACAGAGTAGGCACACCGACATTGCCACATGGTCACTTCATCAAACCAGCATTGGTCGCGTCACAAGTTACGACCTGGGTCGGCATGGCCGCACTGTTGCTTCTTCGAGCTAATGTCCATCATGCCGAACTACTTCAACACCTCGGCTGACATAGCAGCTACAACAACTCCTCATCGGCCTGCTCCGTCACCTCGGCCAGACCGGGGACTTGGCTATTTCTTCATCGACATACTCCGGTGACTTCGGCGTCACCAGCCGACCAGCTTCATCACGTTAGCTGGGCCGAGGGCTTCGCCTCAGCAAGCCAACCTTTGCCAGTATCACCAGGCCATCGCTCTATCGCCCATCAGGCAATGGGTGTGCGGATCGATTCCCGATTTTGGGAGTCGCTTTTCTTCGAAATGCTACAACAAATAAACCAGGTGCTATTAATCCTAACAATTTTTGCTTGTTGGGTTTATTTTTCTTAAGAAATTATTACTCTGGTTTGTTCCATCATCTCTACACAGGTCTATCAAATGGCAGCCACATTAAAAACGGCCGCATGGTGGTTCGGTCGGTTTCCGTACATAGTTCAGCGAACACCGCATTCGGAGCCCGGACCGCCCTGCAAATTTAGGCTTTGTCACGCCTTCACTGCGTCACGCTGACGCCCTGCATCGACATTGGCTTCGGCGCCAGGCCACATTTCTTTAAATAAATTATTTTTGCGTAAAGCAATTATGCAAGGATTATATATATATATTATTTCCTGGACCGCACTGTTTTATGTGTGCAGGTAATCGATTTTGACTGCATTAGGTGGTCACTACTCCGGAGTGCCGAACTCCTTGCCCGGACACCTCGGGCCCGGGGGCTGGGACCTCGGCCATGCCGAGGACTACGAACCTTGTCGGATCTATCACAGATCAATGGGCATCTTCGTCCCGCCACAAGCCCGAATCGCATCATCAACACCGAGCACATTAACCAGCTAAGTTGTTTTCATGCTCAAAAACATTTAGTTTTAAATTTCGTTCGGTTCGACCAAGCATTATACTTTTCGGCACAAAGTTGTTTGTGACAAAGTTCCTTATCAAAACTTTGTTTGTGAAGGGCATATTCAAATACCCCGTTTATTTGGGGGCTCCCTTGATGGAGCTTTTCCTCTTGCATATGATTATACTTGTACGGCTTCGTTCCTTGTTCGTGTATTACGCCACAATATGCACCATATTGACATAAGCGATTTTCAAGTTGGGTTGCCTCGCTCCTGTGTTTACCCCTACGTTCCCGATTGTTCGGCTAGGGAGTAAAGGGAGCACCTCTGCGATTGTCACGACCGGGTCATCTGAGTTCTGACCTCAGACTGGGTGAAGCCGAAAGCTAGCGCTCTTATTGTTTTCAATCATGGTCGGCACACAATGGAACTCATGAGTACAAAAAATCTATTGCACAAGTCTCATAGTAATAATGAGCACCGAAGAAAGGTATCGGTGGGGTACTATTTTCTTCGAAGATGCTTCTTACACTTTGAGAGTAATATAGCATAAGTTCCCTGAGCACGCTTTGTATGTTACACCCTTATGGCCTGATTGCATGGTCATCGGAAACACCGTCGATACTCTCGACAGGTGGAGTACATGACACTTTTCGGCCCTTGGCCGAAGAGGGAGAAGCCGACGGTCGGTTAAGACGCGTTTAAAGTTCGGGTGAACACATATATGATATAAGTACTTCGGTACATACAATCATTATACATAAAATTCTTTTACCCAAGTCACTTGGGGGCTCTTAAAATTTATATGAGCTGTTTTATAGTAAATGTGCTTTCTTCTTGGTCGTTGCAAAGTCTTTTTCTACCGCTCCTTTTTTGACTCAAGTTTATGGTTAATAGCCGGATAGCCTGTATTCTCTTTGAAAGCCGCTTGAGTTTAGTTTGCTAAACTGACCTCGAAGAAGTACTCCGCCTGTGGGATGAGGAGCTTGAAGCCAGAGGCTGACCCGCATGATGTCTTGAGATCGGATGTGTCATGTTAAAGCACGACAGAAGCACAGTTTTTTTTCCTATTTTCGGATTGGCAACGGACACTTGATCCTGTTCGGACGTCAAGTTTTTACTGAAGTTTTTTGGTTTTCCAAGCTTATGGCACTTTCAAACTATTTGTGTGTTTTCAGCACAAGTCTCACAGTGCAACACCAGACACCTTTAGAGCTTCGGCAAAAACATTCTCGGATATTGCTATATATGCATCGGTTTTGAATTGTGTCTTCAGTCAATAGTTGGGTTGCCCGGCTCCTGCGCTTGCCTCCTACGTTCCGCTTTGTTCGGCTAGGTGTGCAAAGGGAGAACCACTGCGATTGTGCTTCCAGCTCACATGGTTAAGCACCTCAGTGGAGAAAGCCGAAAACTGACTGTCACAATAAGCATAAATTGGTCAGCGATCCGATGACTGTGTTAAATGACGGGCCATTCGTAACATTGGCCGAAGTGTTTACAGCTCGACCTCGACTGTGGCCGAACACTACCGGGGGCTAGTAAGTGGCCTCCCAAACTAAATCCTCAATATTTTGCTCTTACATTAGAGCTGAGGTTTCATGATCATGCTTAGCATGACAACCCAAAGAAAGGAACCGATAGCGGGACTATTTTCTTTGGAAGACATTTATTATGTTAAACAATGATACGTCTCCAACGTATCTATAATTTTTGATTCCTCCATGCTATATTATCTACTGTTTTGAATGTGTATGGGCTTTATTATACACTTTTATATCATTTTTGGGACTAACCTATTAACCCAGAGCCTAGTGCCAGTTTCTGTTTTTACCCTGTTTTAGGGTTTCGAAGAAAAGGAAAACCAAACGGAGTCCAATTGACCTGAAACTTCAGGGAACTCATTTTTGGAAGGAAAGAAGCCCAGAAGACTTGGAGTGCACGTCGAGGGATCTGCGAGGAGGTCACGAGGCAGGGGGCGCGCCCACCCCCTGGGCGCGCCCTCCACCCTCGTGAGCCCCTCGTGCCCCCCCTGACGTACTTCTTCCGCCTTTATATCTCCATATACCCTAAAAACATCCATGAGCACAATAGATTGGGAGTTCCGCCGCTAGAAGCGTCTGTAGCCACCGAAAGCCAATCTAGACCCGTTCTGGCACCCTGCCGGAGGGGGCAATCCCTCTCCGGTGGCCATCTTCATCATCCCGGTGCTCTCCATGACGAGGAGGGAGTAGTTCTCCCGCGAGGCTGAGGGTATGTACCAGTAGCTATGTGTTTGATCTCTCTCTCTCTCTCTCTCGTGTTCTTGAGATGATACGATCTTGATGTATCGCGAGCTTTGCTATTATATTTGGATCCTATGATGTTTCTTCCCCCTCTACTCTCTTGTAATGGATTGAGTTTCCCCTTTGAAGTTATCTTATCGGATTGAGTCTTTAAAGATTTGAGAACACTTGATGTATGTCTTGCCGTGTCTATCTGTGGTGACAATGGGATACCATGTGATTCACTTGATGTATGTTTTGGTGATCAACTTGCGGGTTCCGCCCATGAACCTATGCATAGGGGTTGGCACACGTTTTTGTCGTGATTCTCCGGTAGAAACTTTGGGGCACTCTTTGAGGTCCTTTGTGTTGGTTTGAATAGATGAATCTGAGATTGTGTGATGCATATCGTATAATCATACCCACAGATACTTGAGGTGACATTGGAGTATCTAGGTGACATTAGCGTTTTGGTTGATTTGTGTCTTAAGGTGTTATTCTAGTACGAACTCTAGGGTTGTTTGTGACACTTATAGGAATAGCCCAACGGATTGATTTGAAATAATAACTTTGAGGTGGTTTCGTACCCTACCATAATCTCTTCGTTTGTTCTCCGCTATTAGTGACTTTGGAGTGACTCTTTGTTGCATGTTGAGGGATAGTTATGTGATCCAATTATGCTATTATTGTTGAGAGGACTTGTCGTGGTATTCTCACGGGGGGCTGCAAGACGACATATGCCACAAGGTGGCTTCGTGTGAGGGCAAGACTGCTGCCGGAATATCCAGGGACAGGTAGGCGAGTAGCACGCGCTAGTTTACCCAGGTTCGGGGCTCTCCGGAGAGATAACACCCCTACTCCTGCATGTCTGAGTATATATCTGGGGTGTACATCAGGCAGTACAAAGTGCTCCTGGAGCTGTATCTGAGATCAGTAGCAATGAGAGCTAGCTAGCTAGTGTGGCACATGTGCCTGGCCATGTGTGGCCGTGGGAGTGTGATGCTCATACGTGTGTGTGAGGATGGGTGGATGGCTAGCTATATATAGTGGGAGCTAGCTTAGCATGTAAGCCATGTAGGCATGGTAGCTAGCTAGCTAGTGGCATGGTGGGGTGTCATCCTTGTCCCCTGGGTCACTTCATAAATAGTGCCCAGGGACAAGGGACATTGTACATGATGGCTGGGGTGTCACGTGAACAGTGCCGGGTACGGCCGTCACGTCGGGGTCGCGTCCGGCTGCAGTTGACTTCGGGCAGTCGTCCTGGTGGAGGAGTCGACAGCCAGCAGTCGGCCTGGTGGAGGAGTCGGCAGCTAACAGTCAGCCTGGTGGAGCAGTCGGCAGCCAGTAGTCGGCCTGGTGGAGCAGTCGGCAGCCAGCAGTCGGCCTGGTGGAGCAGTCGGCAGCCAGCAGTCGGCCTGGTGGAGCAGTCGGCAGCCAGCAGTCGGCCTGGTGGAGCAGTCGGGAGCCAGCAGTCGGCCTGGTGGAGCAGTCGGCAGCCAGCAGTCGGCCTGGTGGAGCAGTCGGCAGCCAGCAGTCGGCCTGGTGGAGCAGTCGGCAGCCAGCAGTCGGCCTGGTGGAGCAGTCGGGAGCCAGCAGTCGGCCTGGTGGAGCAGTCAGCAGCCAGCAGTCGGCCTGGTGGAGTAGTCGGCAGCCAACAGTCGGCCTGGTGGAGCAGTCGGCAGCCAGCAGTCGGCCTGGTGGAGCAGTCGGCAGCCAGCACTCGGCAGCCAGCACTCGGCCTGGTGGAGCAGTCAGCAGCCAGCAGTCAGCCGCTGGCCAGGTAGTTGGACAGAGGGGCTTTGCTAGCCCCGATGTCTTGAATTCTTGTCTCGCCGTCTTCGGGGTATCCGTGTCCATACTCCGACAGTAGCCCCCAAGCCTCCGGGCAACTTGGCAAAGTTGGGCGGAGGTTTTTTGGCGAGTGTTCATGGAAATGATCATGAAAAAGACAAAGTTAGCCCACGTAGATATATCAAATGTTTGCTTTTAGCATTGTAAGTTTTATGCGGAGGGTGCCGACTCGGTTTCGTTCGAGCCCCCTGAGGGAGGCATGGATTAGGGGGTGTTCGGATAGCCGGACTATACCTTCAGCCGGACTCCTGGACTATGAAGATACAAGATTAAAGACTCCGTCCCGTGTCCGGAAGGGACTTTCCTTGGCGTGGAAGGCAAGCTTGGCGATACAGATATGTAGATCTCCTACCATTGTAAACGACTTTGTGTAACCCTAACCCTCTCCGATGTCTATATAAACCGGAGAGGTTTTAGTCCGTAGGACAACATAGACAACAATAATCATACCATAGGCTAGCTTCTAGGGTTTAGCATCTCCGATCTCGTGGTAGATCTACTCTTGTACTACCCATATCATCAATATTAATCAAGCAGGACGTAGGGTTTTACCTCCATTGAGAGGGCCCGAACCTGGGTAAAACTTCGTGTCCCTTGCCTCCTGTTACCGTCCGGCCTAGACGCACAATTCGGGACCCCCTATCCGAGATCCGCCGGTTTTGACACCGACATTGGTGCTTTCATTGAGAGTTCCTCTGTGTCGTCGCCGTCAGGCTCGATGGCTCCTACGATCATCAATAGCGATGCAGTCCAGGGTGAGACCTTCCTCCCGGGACAGATTTTCGTCTTCGGCGGCTTCGCACTGCGGGCCAATTCACTTGGCCGTCTGGAGCAGATCGAAAGCTACGCCCCTGGCCGTCAGGTCAGATTTGGAAGTTTAAACTACACGGCTAACATCCGCGGGGACTTGATCTTCGACGGATTCGAGCCACTGATGAGCGCGCCGCACTGTCCCAACGAGCATGATCTAGCTCTGCCGCCGAACAGTGCCCTGGAGGCCGCACCCACATCAGCTTCGACTCTTAATTCAGAGCCAACTGTGCCGATCGAGGATGGGCGGTTGGATGCCACCTCGGGGGCTGCGATCCCAACGGTGATTGAGCCGAACACCAGCCCCGTACTCTGCGAGACTCGTGACTCCAAGGAGCCAGACTCCTCTCCGGACTCCGAACCCTCCGCGCCCCTGCCGATCGAATCCGATTGGGCGCCGATCATGGAGTTTACTGCCGCGGACATCTTTCAGCACTCGCCTTTCGGCGATATCCTGAAGACACTGAAGTCTCTCTTTATCAGGAGAGCCCTGGCCGGACTACGATCAGCAAGGTTGGGGTACGGACGATGAAGAAATTCAAAGCCCACCCACCACCCACTTTGTAGCCACTGTCGACGACTTAACCGACATGCTCGACTTCGACTCCGAAGACATCGGCGATATGGACACCGATGAAGGAGATGATGAAGAACCAGCACCTACTAGGCCCTGGAAAGCCACCTCATCATATGGACACCCCAAAAGAAGGAGATGGCGATGGAACAGCGGAGGATGACCCCTCCAAGAAACAGCCTAAGCGCCGGCGTCAGCGGCACCGTTCAAAATCCCGCTAAAACAAATACGGTGATTCCAGCATGGGAGATAATAATACTCCGGAAAGCGCTGAAGAAAACCCCCTCCAGCAAGATTTAGCACAGGAGTATGGAGAAACCAGCCCTCATGAGAGAGCGGCAGACAGAGAGGTCGAGGACGATAATTATATGCCTCCCTCCGAAGACGAGGCAAGCCTCGATGACGACGAATTCGTCGTGCCAGAGGATCCCGTCGAGCAAGAGCGTTTTCAATGCAGGCTTATGGCCACGGCAATAAGCCTCAAGAAAAAACAGCAATAGCTTAGAGCTGATCAAGATTTACTAGTCGACAGATGGACTGAAGTCCTCGCAGCCGAAGAGCATAAACTCGAACGCCGCTCCAAGAGCTACCCAAAGTGCAGGTTGCTACCCCGATTAGAGGAGGAAGCACTTGATGCGGCCGACCGGCCACCTCGTGGCCGCGATAGAGAGGCCTCTCGGCCCTCCACTCAAGTCGCACCCCGTACCAAGGCACGGGAATATGCGGACTTACGAGATATGTTGGAGGACAAGGCAAGGCAAACAAGATCGATCTACGGATCGCATGGGCGCCCCACGGCTCGAGACGGTAACCGTCACGCCGGCCACAAATTCGGCAGGGCCGAACATAGTAGACAAAGCTCATTGGAGCTACATCGTGATATAGCCCAGTAAAAAAGGCGCCGCACACCCACTATGCTTCACAGACGAAATAATGGATCATCAAATCCCCGAGGGTTTCAAACCCGTAAATATCGAATCATATGATGGAACAACAGATCTTGCGGTATGGATCGAGGATTATCTCCTTCATATCCACATGGCCCGCAGCGACGATTTCCATGCCATCAAATACCTCCCACTCAAGCTTAAAGGACCAGCTCGACATTGGCTTAACAGCTTGCCAACAGGATCAATCAGTTGTTGGGAGGACCTGGAAGCCGCATTCCTCAACAATTTCCAGGGAACTTATGTGTGACCCCCAGACGCCGATGACCTAAGTCACGTAATTCAGCAGCCAGAGGAATCGGCCAGGCAATTCTGGACACGGTTCCTAACAAAGAAAAATCAAATAGTCGACGGTCTTGACGTTGAGGCCCTAGCAGCCTTCAAGCACAATATACATGATGAGTGGCTGGCCCAGCACCTTGGACAGGAAAAGCCGAAATCTATGACAGCACTCACGACACTCATGACCCGCTTTTGTGCGGGAGAAGACAGCTGGCTTGCTCGTAGCAACAATATGACCAAGAACCCTGGTAATTCGGACACCAGGGACAGTAGTGGTAGGTCGCGTCGCAACAAGTAGAAGCGCCGCATTAACAGCAACAATGCTGAGGATACGACAGTTAATGCCGGATTCAGAGGCTCTAAATCTGGTCAGCGGAAAAGCCATTCAAAAGGAATCCTAGGCACCCGTCCAGTTTGGACCGAATACTCAACCGCTTGTGCCAGATACATGGCACCCCCGAAAAGCCGGCCAATCACACCAACAGGGATTGTTGGGTGTTCAAGCAGGCAGGCAAGTTAAACACCGAAAATGAAGACAAGGGGCTGCATAGCGATGACGACGAGGAGCCCCGGCCGCCGAACAACAGTGGACAGAAGGGTTTTCCCCCACAAGTGCGGACGGTGAACATGATATACGCAACCCACGTCCCCAAAAGGGAGCAGAAGCGCGCATTAAGGGACGTATACGCGGTAGAGCCAGTCGCCCCAAAGTTCAACCCATGGTCCTCCTGCCTGATCACCTTTGATCGAAGGGACCATACCACTAGCATCCGTCATGGCGGATTCGCCGCATTGGTTCTAGACCCAATTATTGACGGATTTCATATCACTAGAGTCCTTATGGACGGCGGCAGCAGCCTGAACCTGCTTTACCAGGATATAGTGCGAAAAATGGGCATAGATCCCTCGAGGATTAAGCCCACCAAAACGACCTTTAAAGGCGTAATACCAGGTGTAGAGGCCAACTGTACAGGCTCAGTCACACTTGAAGTGGTCTTCGGATCTCCGGATAATTTCCGAAGCGAGGAGTTAATCTTCGACATAGTCCCGTTCCGCGGTGGTTATCACGCACTGCTCGGGCGAACCGCATTCGCCAAGTTCAATGCGGTACCGCACTACGCATACCATAAGCTCAAGATGTCAGGCCCTCGAGGAGTAATTACGGTCAATGGAAACACTGAACGCTCCCTCCGAACGGAGGAGCACACGGCGGCCCTTGCAGCGGAAGTACAAAGCAGCCTCTCCAGACAGTTCTCCAGTCCGGCCACTAAACGATCGGACACCGTCAAGCGCGCCCGGAGTAACCTACAACAAGACCGCCTGGCACGATCCAAGAAGGCATAGCAATGCGGCCCCAACCCCAACCCTCGCAAAAAGGTGACGCCAGTACTTCGCATACATAACTACGCTCTAGAGATACCATGGGTACAGGGGGAGGGGCACCATCACGGCACGCCCGAAACACGGCTTAAACCGTACCAGGGGCTGTCGATTTTTTTAATTTTCTCTTACTTTCAGGACTCCATCCTTCGGAAGGCCTGTTCGGCAGTTCAATTGCCGCACAAACGATGCAAGAACCAGGGAAGCAGACAAGCCACGCCGCATTACGGAACTCCCAGGTGGTCTCTATCATGAGCAGTATACCTGTTTCGCATACTATTCCGCAGCTTGCCCCTGGAACGGACATGTTAACTAGTCCAACCTTTCACTTATCGCATTATTTGTATCGTTCTGCTTTGATCACAACCCTTTTTAATAAACAATGCATAGCTTTCGTCTATTTTTGCATTACCTTTTTTCTTTATATATGTTCCTTAATGACATGTTGCACCCGTACACGTTGGTACGGCCAAAATACGCCAGGGGCTTTAGTACCCCTCAATATGGTGTGAGAAGTCCGAACACTTTAACAAGTGCGGCACCCCGAACTTATAGCATTATATGCATCGGCTCTGAATCATGTCTTGGGTCAATAGTTGGGTTTGCCCTGCTCCTATGTTTTGGTGCCTTACGTTCCGCTATATCGGCTAAGGTAGCACTAGGAGAACCACTGTGATTGTGCCCCAGTTGAGCTGGGTCGAGCACCTCAGTGGAGAAAGCTAAAACTGACTGTCATGATGAAGCGAGAGCTGGTCGCTGTTCGAGAGGTTTTTCGAGTCCCTAAAGACTTATGCCGCTTAGGGCGAGGAGCCGGCTCTGTCCGGCCAAGGCGTGGATAGCGCCCCGAACTCGGTCTTCCGAATACCAGGGGCTTCGCCGAAATTTAAAATTATAGAATTCTATGGCTAAGTGAGAGTGTTCACACATTATAGTCCGATTGCCTTGTTCGTTGGGCTGAGCGCCTCCCTCGAAGGACACAAACATGGGAAAAAGAGCGCTCGGGTTTATCCCCGAACACCCCAGCACTAGCGGCACGGGGGCAGAAGACGATGACTCGCCATCTCTCAGAATTGATAAACAGCCGCACAGAAGGTAATATTTTAAATTCCAACAGCATTGCTTAGCGCATATGAACAAGTTTTCAGCGCACAGGACAAAACGAGCAAGTTTCACTCAAAAATTACATCCCTAGAACATTCATCCGCCACAAGGCAGGCACCCTTCAGAACATCCTTATAGTAATTCTCGGGCTTGCGATGCTCTTTCCCCGGCGGTGGCCCTTCCTTCACAAGCTTCTTAGCATCCAACTTGCCCAAGTGCACCTTAGCACGGGCAAGGGCCCTACGGGCACCTTCAATGCAGACAGAGCGCTTGTTGACTTTGAGCCTTGGACAGGCCTCCACCAGCTGCCGCACCAGCCCGAAATAGCTCCCAGGCAGAGCCCCTCCAGGCCACAGCCGAACAATGAGGCCCTTCATGGCCTGTTCGGCCGCCTTGTGGAGCTCGACTAGTTGCTTCAGCTGGTCGCTCAGGGGCACGGGGTGTCCGGCCTCAGCATACTGAGACCAGAACACCTTCTCTGTCGAGCTGCCCTCCTCGGCTCGATAGAATGCGGCGGCATCGGACATACTCCGGGGAAGATCTGCGAACGCTCCTGGAGAGCTCTGGATTCAGTAAGTAACAAGTAACTCACGTTTATGTGTTTGCTTTGCATAAAGAATGCCTTACCCGTCGCTATCTTCTTCACCTCATCCAACTCCTGGAGAGTCTTCTGGGATTCGGCCTTGGTAGACTTGGCATTTTCAATAGCCACCGCGAGCTCGGACGCTCGCGTCTTTGAGTCAAGCTCCAAACTCTCATGTTTTTCCATGAGAGCCTGGAGCTCTTTCCGTACCTTGCCAACCTCGGCCTCATACTTCTCCCGCTCGGTGCGCTCCGAGGCCGCCCTCTTCTCGGCCTCGACCAGCGCTTGCTTAAGGGTCGCCACCTCAGACGTGGCCCCTACAATAGCCATGATAATCCTGTCATTTTTTGCAATTGCACCTTTTTATATATATTTAAAAACAAGGTATTTCTTACCTTCATTGTCCTCGATCTGCTTCTTGGCACGCCCGAGCTCTTGCTCGGACCGCTCGAGGTTCTGCTTTAGCGTGTCCACTGCCGCAGTCAGTGCGGCGGACGCAAGCAGAGAAGCCTGCAAACGCATATTGACTCATTTTTGTTAGACTCCTGCGAATTTTATTTGATCCTCTATTCGACTTTTCTTCCCGAACGCCAAACAGAGCATCAGGGGCTACTGTCTATGCGGTAATATTATTTACACATTCTTTACTTACCTCAAAGCCTGTTAAAAGGCTAGTACAAGCTTCAGTCAGTCCGCTCTTGGCGGACTGAACCTTCTGGACCACCGCACTCATAATGGTGCGGTGCTCCTTGTCGATGGAGGCGCCTTGGAGCGCCTCCAACAGATTGTCCGGCGCCTCCGGTTGGATGGGGGCCACCGGCACGGTGGGTTTTCTCCTCTTGGAAGGAGGTCCCCCGCCGGACTTTGGAACCTTTGAATGTTCCGGAGTGGTGTCCGGCCTAGAGCCGGACTTGGAGCCCTGGGAGGTTTCATCCCCTTTACTCCTGGAGTCTGGGAGGTCGCCTTGCGGCGCCTCCAGGGCCACCTCCTCCCGGCTTGGAACCTGCTGGGACAACCCTTCAGTGTCGTCCGTAGGGTGGGGGGAGGAAGCCGTCGAAAGTGAGTTCACATTCGATGAGTCCAGTGAACCGCTCGACGACGCGTCGAGCCGGTCTTTGGGCGGGCTGCATAAACATATTCGACGTAAGGGAAAGCTGTGCAATAAACGAATATTATGAATTACTCTAGTATCCGGATACTTACGATTTTGCCAGGGGCTTGGCCCTGGGCTGCCACTCCTCTCTGCTATTGTCGGCGTCAGTGGAGTAGTCCGGAGGAAGGGTTTTTCCCTTCTTGGACCCTCCGGCCTCCCCAGAGAGGGCGGCCTTCCTTTTCTTCTCTCCTCCCGCTGGAGGGGGAGAGGTCTCTTCTTCTTCCTCCTCGTCTTCACGGGAGGAATGCGCCTCGGAACCGTCGAATGATGGATCCGATACCTCCTGGCGCCGGGTACTCTTTCGAGTCCCCGTGGCCTTTTTCGCAGCCTTCTTCTCCGGCACCACATAGGGTGCCGGAACCAGCAGCTTCGCCAAGCGAGCGTCCGCTGGGCCTTCGGGCAAAGGAGTCGGACAGTTGATCTGTCCGGATGTCACCTGCCAATCCTGTCAAAGGTAAGGGAGTTAGATCCCACATGGAGTCAAACTATGAAAAACTGATACCCTGTAAAAGGAAAAAACAGCTTACCGCATGAGCATGACGCTGTGTACTGAATCCGCGATCCTCGGTAGCGAATGCGGGAGCCTCGGCGCCCTTGAAAATCACCTTCCAGGCATCTTCATACGTCATGTCGAAGAGCCTGCTCAGATTTTGGTGCCGCGCCGGGTCGAACTCCCACAGGTTGAAAGCCCGTTGTTGACACGGGAGGATCAGGCGGATGAGCATAACCTGGACTACGTTGACAAGTTTGAGCTTCTTGTCCACTAGGGTTTGGATGCATGTTTGGAGTCCGGTCAGCTCTCCTTTCTTACCCCACGACAGGCCCGTCTGCTTCCAGGAGGTGAGTCGCGTAGGAGGTCCGGATCGAAACTCGGGGGGTGCGACCCATTCGGTGTCGCGCGGCTCGGTGATGTAAAACCACCCCGATTGCCACCACTTCAGGGTCTCCACAAAGGAGCCCTCGAGCCATTGGACGTTGGCCATCTTTCCCACCATGGCGCCTCCGCACTCCGCCTGGTTGCCGCGCACCACCTTCGGCTTGACATTGAAAGTCTTGAGCCATAGGCCGAAATGGGGGCGGATGCGGAGGAAAGCCTCGCACACGATGATAAATGCCGAGATGTTGAGGACAAAGTTTGGGGCCAGATCATGGAAATCCAGGCCGTAGTAGAATATGAGCCCCTGGACAAATGGGTGGAGAGGGAAGCCTAGTCCGCGAAGGAAATGGGGGAGGAACACCACCCTCTCATGGGGCCTAGGGGTGGGGATGAGCCACCCCTTTTCGGGAAGCCGGTACGCGATGTCGTTAGACAGGTATCCGGCCTTCCTCAGCTTTTTGATGTGTCCCTCCATGACGGAGGAGACCATCCACTTGCCTCCCGCTCCGGACATGGCTGGAGAAGGTTGAGGTGGGGAGTGCGGACTTGGGCGCTGGAGCTCGAGTGCGCAAGAATGGATAGGCGAAGGAGGAAGAAGGCGTAAGTAAAAAGGTGGATCCTTATCCCCTTATATGGGTGGACGCAACTACGTGTCCCCACCAGCCTGGTAAAACTCGCTTATCTCCAAGCGCCGTAATCAATGGCACGGTTGGGTTACCCACGCCCGTATTGATGAGAATCCCGGAATAAGGGGACACGATCTCTGCTTTAACAAGACGTGCCAAGGAAACCGCCTCGCATGACGCGCTGAGGTGAGATAATGAGACGACTCGGATAAAGGCTTGGCCGTGGTGTGTCACACTACGGAATACGTCAGCAGATTAGATTGGTGTAAATATTATTTTCTCTATGGCAATATGTGGAAACTTATTTTGCAGAGCCGGACACTATCTTTGTGTTCAAAATCTTCTATGAAGTACTTGGAGGAGGAACCCACCTTGCAATGTCGAAGACAATCTGCGCGCCGGACTCGTCGTCATTGAAGACTGGTTCAGGGGCTACTGAGGGAGTCCTGGATTAGGGGGTGTTCGGATAGCCGGACTATACCTTCAGCCGGACTCATGAAGATACAAGATTAAAGACTCCGTCCCGTGTCCGGAAGGGACTTTCCTTGGCGTGGAAGGCAAGCTTGGCGATACGGATATGTAGATCTCCTACCATTGTAACCGACTTTGTGTAACCCTAACCCTCTCCGGTGTCTATATAAACCGGAGAGGTTTTAGTCCGTAGGACAACATAGACAACAACAATCATACCATAGGCTAGCTTCTAGGGTTTAGCCTCTCCGATCTCGTGGTAGATCTACTCTTGTACTACCCATATCATCAATATTAATCAAGCAGGACGTAGGGTTTTACCTCCATCGAGAGGGCCCAAACCTGGGTAAAACTTCGTGTCCCTTGCCTCCTGTTACCATCCGGCCTAGACGCACAGTTCGGGACCCCCTACCCGAGATCCGCCGGTTTTGACACCGACACCCCCTTCAATCTTTTTCGTGTTCCCTCCGCCTTTTGGCTTGTGCTCTCGCTCGCCGGACAGCCGCTCTGCGGTCCGTGGCTGAGAGTGGGCCGCAAAGTGGAGTGTACAGTACTCAGACTCTGAGAGTGGATTTAACCGAGAAGATACTTATAAAGGAAACGGTCGGGTCGCCCGAAGCGTTTTTCTTCCCGGACGTTTTTCGCGTGGGTGGCCTCCAGCGTTCACTCTTGCTAGTCGGACAGCCGCTCTGCGATCTATGACTAAGAGTGGGCCTTTGGTACCGCGTACGGTACTAAGCCGTCTGCGGGAACGTCTCAGGCCAAGCGGCCAGCCCCCGAGCCAACTCTGGCTGGCGCCGGGGTGAACAGTGATGCAACTGTAATAAAATGCGGAGATAGCCCCCGAGCATCGCTCGGGGTTATCCGTGATTGTGTGGTGCAAAAAATATGCGGGTGAGGAGCTCACATTCGTTTTCGTGTTGCCGAGGCAGAGTTTGCCGAAGACAGCTGGCGCGGCTCGGCGCTCGCGGAGCACGCCGGCGCTTCCACTGTGTGTAGCATTCGAGCCTTCGGGTGCTCGAAGGGGGTCCCGGCCGGTCAGGCTCGACCGGCCAGGCGGCGATGCATCTTGCAGCGCCTAACTTCTTCTTTTTCTCTTCTGCCGGCTGCTCGGAGCCAGACAAAACTCTTCTCTTGTCTGCAATCTTCGCGGGGGCGCGTCGGCGCACCTGCTGGGTGTAGCCCCAGAGATTCGGGCCGACTGCTGAGCAGTCGGGCCGGATCTCCCGTCGACTATTCCATCTTCTTCTTTGCGGGGGCGCGTCAGCGCACCCGCTGGGTGTAGCCCCCGAGATCTGGGCCGACTGCTGAGCAGTCGGGACGGATCTCCCGACAACTACTTTGTCTTCTTCGCGGGGGCGCGTCAGCGCACCCGCTGGATGTAGCCCTCGACATCTGGGCCGACTACTGAGCAGTCGGGCCGGATCTCCCAACAACTACTTTGTCTTCTTCTTCGCAGGGGCGCGTCAGCGCACCCGTTGGGTGTAGCCCCCAGGATCTGGGCCGACTGCTGAGCAGTCGGGCCGGATCTCCCGGCAACTACTTTGTCTTCTTCGCGGGGGCGCGTCAGCGCACCCGCTCGATGCGTCGTCGGAGCAGGAGGCAGTCCAGCCGGCCTAACACAGCCGGCAGCGCGGGTCACGACTGACCGTCCAAGTGGCGAAGCAGGCGGACAGACAGACAGACATATTTTCTTTTCTTCTCTTTGTCTTAGCCATCTTTTTTGGGGGGTAGTCGGCCGACTGGGTACCCGGCCTGACTTTTCTCTTTGCTTCAGCCGGCGCACCGTTCCGAACCAGCCGGCCTCTCTCTTTCTCTTTCTGCCGTCTGTTGGCACTCGAATGCTCTCTTTTTTTCTCTTTCTTTCTTTTTTCAGCCGGCCCCCGCTTCTTTTTATCTTTTCTGTGCCTGAGCAGTCGGACAGCGGGAGCCGGCCGGGCCGGATAACGGGTGAGCGGGGAGCCGGCAGCCGGCCAGGTGGCGGGCGAAGCCGGCGAGCTGGGAGGCGGGGAAGCCGGCGGGGCGGCAGGATGACCCGGATGCGGAGCAGGCGGCCGGCGGGGCGGGCCCTGTAGGCGCGGAACGGGAGGCCGGGCGCACCCGGTCACAGCGAGCCGGCGCGGGGAAAGGCATGGGAGCCGGCGATGGGGTGCGGCTAAGCGGCGCGCGGGAGGCGGCGATGCGGGCCGAGCTGCAACAAGGCCGGGTTGCGGGCGCCGGAGGCCGGTAGGCCGGATGGCGGAAGTCGGCGCGGGCGAAACCGGCCGGCTGGGTGGCGGAAGCCGGCGCGCAGGACGGGCGCGAGGGCGTAGGCGGAGCCACGCGGAGGTGAGGTGACCCAGCAGCGCAGCGACCGGACGCGGTCGGGCACAGGGCGACTACCCGGACCGGGCGCGGGCGGAGTCGGCACAGACACCGGACAGGGCGAAGCGGTGCAGGGAGGCGGCCGGAGCCCGCGGGGCGTCGGGGAGGCGGCCAACGCCAGCGGGAAGCGACCGGCGCGGGGCCGCGACTCGGTGGGCGCTGAGGCCGGGTGCAGAGGCGGCCGGAACGGGGCCAGGCCACCTGTGCAGGGCCCAAGGGAGGCCGGGCGCGGCCGGACCGGGGCGGTGGAGGCCCGGTGGGCGGCGACGCGCGGTAGAGTGGCACGGTGGCGGCAGTTGGCGCGGGGGAGCCGCTGTGGACGCGAAGGACGGCGGCGGTGCTCGAGGTTGAGCAGAGCGGCGATAGGGAAGGCCCCGAGTACGGCGGCGATGGAGGGCCCGATGAGCGGGGGTCGGGGCCGAGCGGCCACGGAGGCGAGCCGCGAGCCGGAGCGCCGGCGGGGAGGCACCGGGGCAGGGACAGGGAAGTGCGCACGGGCGCGCGGCCACGGGATGGAGCCGCGGGGCGAGCGCACCGGGCGAGCCGTGACGCAGAGAGGAGGACGAGGAGTGTCGCGGAGCAGCCGGCCAGTGGGCGCGGACGAGTGTAAACCGCTCCAGAGGCGGGGCAGCATGGAGGTGCAGCGGTGGCACGGAGAAAACCGGCCACGGGTGAGTGCGGTTCTGGGCGGCAGGGGCCTCGCCGGGCGGAGATGCACAAAGAGTGGTGCAGAAAACACATTGTCTGGGTGCTATCTGAATGATGTATGGCCATCATCCGACCAATGTACAGACTGTGTGGAACTCGTATCTGGCTGTTGTATGGGGTGTGGTTTGACCATTGTTGACTAGCATCTAGCTAGCTAGTGTGGATGATATATGGGGGAGTGAACATGCGTTTCAGCCGGAGCAAGGCGCAACGTGGAGGGGAGCATACGCGAGCGGTGCGTGGATGGACGCGGCCGACCCAATGAGGCACCGCGCGCGGCGCGCGCACGGTCAGACGGCCGGTGTTGGACTGGTGGTGACGAAGACGACGAGGCCGACGGCAAAGACGCGCCACCCCTCGCGGCCGCTCCGGGACGGGTCGATGTCGAACCCCCCAGCGCTACCGGAGAGACGGCGCGACGCCGCAGCAGAGGTGATGAAGAAAAAGGGTCCCGCCCGAACTACGAAACCAGCAGCAGCGCGGTAGCATAGTACCGCCCCACGGTGGGTGCCAAATGTCGTGGTATTCTCATGGGGGTGCAAGACGACATATGCCACAAGGTGGCTTCGTGTGAGGGAAAGACTGCTGCCGGAATATCCAGGGACGGGTAGGTGAGTAGCACGCGCTAGTTTACCCAGGTTCGGGGCTCTCCGGAGAGATAACACCCCTACTCCTGCATGTCTGAGTATATATCTGGGGTGTACATCAGGCAGTACAAAGTGCTCCTGAAGCTGTATCTGAGATCAGTTGCAATGAGAGCTAGCTAGCTAGTGTGGCACATGTGCCTGGCCATGTGTGGCCGTGGGAGTGTGATGCTCATACGTGTGTGTGAGGATGGGTGGATGGCTAGCTATATATAGTGGGAGCTAGCTTAGCATGTAAGCCATGTAGACATGATAGCTAGATAGCTAGTGGCATGGTGGGGTGTCATCCTTGTCCCCTGGGTCACTTCATAAATAGTGCCCAGGGACAAGGGACATTGTACATGATGGCTGGGGTGTCACGTGAACAGTGCCGGGTACGACAGTCACGTCGGGGTCGCGTCCGGCTGCAGTTGACTTCGGGCAGTCGGCCTGGTGGAGGAGTCGGCAGCCAGCAGTCAGCCTGGTGGAGGAGTCGGCAGCCAGCAGTCGGCCTGGTGGAGTAGTCGGCAGCCAGCAGTCAGCCTGGTGGAGGAGTCAGCAGCCAGCAGTCGGCCTGGTGGAGCAGTCGGCAGCCAGCAGTCGGCCTGGTGGAGCAGTCGACAGCCAGCAGTCGGCCTGGTGGAGCAGTCGGCAGCCAGCAGTCGGCCTGGTGGAGCAGTCAGCAGCCAGCAGTCAGCCGCCGGCCAAGTAGTTGGACTGAGGGGCTTTGCTAGCCCTGATGT